>NC_137796.1:55491208-55591208 GCF_963383645.1 Muscardinus avellanarius
GGAGAGAGGCCGCAGCCGATCTAGAGCCTCCAGCAAGAAGAGAGATAGCAGCCGATCCAGAACCCCCAGCAAAGAGAGAGATGGCAGCCAATCCAGAACCCTCAGCAGGGAGAGACATCACAGCTATTCTAGAAACAATAGCGAGGAGAGAGATCCCACTACAACACCTAGGAGTTTCAGTTGGAAGAGATCTCCTAGCAGGACAAGAAGTTCCAGTCGGAACAGAACCCCTAGCAACACAAGTAGCCATTCCCCGTCAGCATTTCCCGGTGGAGCCCAGACCCTAAGCCAGGTAAACAGTCAAGCCAACACCACTACCCCTAATGCTACCTCACCTGGCGAAAGGTCTTCATCGTCTTCTTCTAAGCTGGCATAGCCCCCAGTCTCAGCTGGTTCGCGGGTCTCTGTCATGGCCAGGGGAGGGGACAGGAGACAGGAGCAGAGCAGCAGCTGGGCAGCGTCCCTCCCCGGCCAGCTCTCCACAGCACACCACCAGTTCTTCTAACACACGATGTTGGCAGGTAGCAAGGGATGCTAGACAAGGGAAAGGAAAGGCCTGTGGTAACTCAATAAATGTGTATAGTGCTCATCCCATTCCAAGCCCAGCGGCGTGCTCAGTGCAGGGGTGAGGCAAAGGCAGCATAAGCTCTGTTTCAGACGGCCTTAAACGTACGGCTTGTCCCTCTCCAGAACTTTACTTCCCCGTCTCGGCTATAGGACTACCTTGTGGTTCTTAATCAATGGGATAAGGAGGTGATGTTTCAAATATTCAATAATAGGTACTGGATTGTGGGGACGTCTAGGGCTGGGAGAGGATCCAAAGTAGCAGTTAAGGCTAACAGAGTACTTGGTGTAGCAGTGATACACCAACCAGTCTAGTGTGTGTGTGTGTGTGTGTGTGTGTGTGTGTGTGTGTGTGTGTGTGTAATGTTTTTTGTACTGGAGGTTGAACCCAGGGGCCTATTACCTATAAGCCATGCCCCCAGCCTTACTTTATTCTTATTTTGAAACAGGGTCTTGCCAAGTTGCTGAAGGACTCACTAAATTGCTGAGGCTGGCCTCAAACCTATGATCCTTCTGTTTTAGCCTCCCAAGTACTGGAAAGACAGGTATACACCAACACACCCAGCTGTATTTCAATATTTAATTAATTTGGCTGCACTAGTCTGTGAATGTCAGCTTTACTTCTGAATCAATCGGCAAAATACTACAAATGTGTCACTCTGGCTATGTAGCTTCAAGCAAGGGATCTAGCTACTTAGGAAAATCTATGAGCTCAAAACCATCTTGAAACATTATTTCCTTTGTAGAGAAGAGGAAGCTAATGCAACATTAATGGATATACAAGTAGCCTAGGGTCATACCATTTGGGAGGTAGCTGAACTAAGATTTGAAGCCATATCATCCTACCTCCTCATAAAATGACCTCTTGGCTCCAAAGATTTTTCAAACACTCAGTGGGGCCAGGTGTAGTGGCACATGCTTACAATCCCAGTACTTGGGAGGCTGAAACAGGAAGATGGCAGGTTTGAGGACAGCTTCTTAGTGAGGCCCCCTGAAATTTAGTGGGACCCTGTTTCAAAATTAAAAGTTAAGCCGGGCAGGGTGGCGCATGCTTGTAATCCCAGCATTCGGGAGGCTGAGTGAGACCAGAGGATTGTGGTTCACAGACAGCCTCGGCTACTTAGTGAGGCCCTCTGCAACTTAGTGAGACCCTGTTTCAAAATAAAGAATAAAAGCTGGGCGTGGTGGCGCATGCTTGTAATCCCAGCATTTGGGAGGCTGAGACCAGAGGATCACGGTTCACGGACAGCCTCAGCTACTTAGTGAGGCCCTCTGCAACTCAGTGAGACCTGGTTTCAAAATAAAGAATAAAAAATAGGGCAGAGAGTGTAGCTTGGAGGTTGAATGCCCCTGGGTTCCATCCCCAGACCCGCAAAAAAAAAATAAATAAATAAATAAATAAAAAATAAAAAATAGGGCAGGGGGTGTAGCTCGGAGGTCAAATGCCCCTGGGTTCCATCCCCAGACTCGCAAATAAAATAAAATAAAAGTTAAAAAAGGAAGCCAGGCGTGGTGGCACATGTTTATAATCCCAGTACTTGGGAGGCTGACACAGGAGGATTGCAGGTTCCCAGACAGCCTCAGCTACTCAGTGAGGCTTTCCTTAACTTAGTGAGACCCTGTTTCAAAATAAAGAATAAAAAATAGAGCTGGGCGTGGTGGCGCATGCTTATAATCCCAGCATTTGGGAGAAAGAGACAGGAGGATCACAGTTCACGGACTGTCTCAGCTATTTAGTGAGGAGGCCCTTTGCAATTCAGTGAGACCCTGTTTCAAAATAAAGAATAAAAAATAGGGCTGAGGGTGTAGCTCGGAGGTTGAATGCCCCTGGGTTCCATCCCCAGACCTACAAAACAAAACAAAACAAACAAAACAAAACAAACAAGGGGCTAAGGGCCGGGCGTGGTGGCGCACGCTTGTAATCCCCCTGCTTGGGAGGCGGGGACAGGAGGATCACACAGGTTCGAAGCCATCCGAGCTGGCTTAAGAGACCCTGTTTCCAAATAAAAATATAAAAAAATAGGTCTGGGAGTGTAGCCCGGAGGTAGAAGGGCTTCCAGGAACCCCAGTACCACCAAAAAAAGGGGGGGGGGCTAACGGTATACCTCGGAGGTAGACTACCCCTGGGTTCAATCTCCAGCACCACAATAAATAAATTAATTAATTAATAAGGAGCTGGGTGTGGTGGCACACACTTGTGATCCGAACATTTGGGAGGCTGAGACAGGAGGATCCAGGTTCGTGGACAGATTCAGCTACTAATAGCGAGGCCCTTTGCAACTTAGTGAGACCCTGTTTCAAAATAAAGAATAAAAAGTAGGGCTGGGAGGTATAGCTTGGCGGTAGGGGTTCAATCCCCAGTACTGTGTGGGGGGGGGGGTTTAGAAAGGGCTAAGATATAACTCAGTGGTATAGTACTCCTGGGTTCAACCCCCAGTACTAAAAAAGAAAAAAAAAAAAGGGAGAGAGTGAGAGAGAGAGAGGTAGACATCTGGACTAAGCCTTTTTTTTTTTTTTTTTTTTTTTTTTAGTACTGAGGATGGAATCCAGGGGCGTTCTACCTCCGAGCCACATCTCCAGCCCTATTTTATATTAGGGTCTCACTAATTGAGGAGGACCTCGCTGAGTAGCTGAGGCTGGCTGTGAACCTGGAATCCTCCAGTTTCAGCCTCCCAAGTACTTGGATTACAAACCTGCGTCACCAGGCCCAGCTCTGGACTAAGCTTTTATAGACAGAGAAAAGCCAGGTGTGGTGGCGCACACTTGTAATCCCAGTATTTGGGAGGCTGAGACACGGAGATTTCAGATTCGAGGATAGTCTTACCAAGTAGTGAGACTCTCATCAACCAAGTCAGACCCTGTTTTAAAATAAAAATAAGCCAGGTGTGGTGGCACATGCTTGTAATCCCAGCATCTGGAAGGCTGAGACAGGACTGCAGTTTGCAGACAGCCTTAGCTACTTAGTGAGGTACTTTGTAACTCATTGAGACCTGGTTTCAAAATAAAAAATAAACCAGGGTGGTGGCGCACGCTTGTAATCCCCACACTTGGGAGGCGGAGACAGGAGGATTGTGCAGGTTTGAAGCCAGCCACACTGGCTTAAGAGACCCTGTTTCCAAATAAAAAAGTATAAAAATATGTCTGGGAGTGTAGCCCGGAGGTAGAAGGGTTTCCAGGAACCCCAGTACCACCAAAAATAAATAAATAAATAAAAATAAAAAATAAAAGTAAAAGTAAAATAAAGAATAAAACAGGACTGGGGGTGTAGCTTGGGAGGCTGAGATAAGATGATGCACCCCCAGTATCACAAAAAATAAAAGATAAAATAAAATAGGGCTAGGGGTGTAGCTCAGATAAAATGCTCTTGCATTCATCTCCAGTACAAAAAAAAAAAAAAAGAGAGGATTCATAATTAGCAGAAAAAAGTTCTCATGATATCCTAGTATACACAGAACCCCATCTAAGTTGGGAATTTTACCTTTTGCCTTGATAAGATTGATTTAGCAAACAAAAAGAGAGGACTCCAGTTAAATTTTAATTTCAGATAAATCATAAATAATTATTTAAGCCAGGCATGGTGGCATATGCTTATAATCCCAGTACTTGGGTGGCTGAGATAGGAGGATTGCAGGTTCACAGCCCACCTCGGCAACATAATGAGAGGCTCTCAGCAACCTGGTGAGACGCTCTTTCCAAATAAATACCAGGCTGAGGGTGTAGCTTGAAGGTAGAAAGCCTCTGGGTTCAATCCGCGGCACCAAAATAAACAAAATATGTTCCACTTAACATTAGGAGGTACTGGGGATTGAACCCAAGGGCTACCACTAAGCTCCATCCCTAGCCCATTTTTGTAGACTAGGTCTCACTTAGTTGCCCAGCAATCTCAACTCAGGATACTCCTGCCTTAGCCTGCCAAGTTGCTGTGATTACAGAGCAGTGAGCCACTGCGCCCCCAACTGGATGCTGGATGAACTTTCTCTCCCTCTCTCTCAGTGGTACTGGGGATTAAACCCAGAGACATTCTACCTCCAAGCTACATCCCTAACCATATTTTTTTTTTGTGTTTTTTTTTTGGGGGGGGAGGGGATTTTGTTTTTTGTTTTTGGTGATACTGGGGGTGGAACCCAGGGGTTTTCTACCTTTGGGCTATACTCCCAGACCTATTTTATACTTTATTTGGAAACAGGGTCTCACTAAGTTGCTGAGAACCTAAGTAGCTGAGGCTGGCTTCGAACCTGTGCGATCATCTTGTCTCAACCTCCCAAGCGCTGGGATTACAAGCGCGCGCCAACACGCCCGGCTTTATTTTTATTTTGAAACAGGTTCTCGCTAGGTTGAAAAGAGTCTCACTACTTGCTGAGGCTCTCCTTGAACCTGCGATCCTCCTGTCTCAGCCTCCCAATTATTGGACTAGTGTGGTGTGTGCCATCACACCCGGCTCTGGTTACACTTTTCCAAAAGGCTGCTATTTGGCTGGAATTCAGTTTAAATAAGCAACCCCACACCAGGGACACTCAAGACTTTAATGAGGTTACCTAGAGACAATGCCTACCAATCCAGCCCACTCCTTCTCAAACTCGCTTTATAGGGCCCTTTCCAGAGTGTTCTAGACATCAAATAGGCCTGCACCGTGGAGCACGCCTGTAATCCGGGTACTTGGGAGGCCGAGACAAGGAGGTTCGAGGCCAACCTGGGCAAAATAAAAAGGGCTGGGGGTGTCACTCATTAAAAGAGTGCCCCTGGGTTCAATCCCCAGTCCCCTCCCCAAGCACACAAAAGGCATCTCTTAGTACCTAAGTCCTACTCCTACAATGCCTTATGGCGACCAGGCTGGCACCCATGATTTGAGCGGGGCATAAATGGAACTCCCTCACTACCATATTGCAAAGACAGTGGTCCACACCCTACCATACCCTGAGTCTCCGACAACCAACTCCCAAATGGCCATTGTGACTATATTGGCACTCATTAGCACAACACTAAGGCAAGGGGGCCAGGACCAAAGCTTAGACAAAACAGTAAGGACCAGTCCCAATGCCTCGCGGCCATTCCTATGAGTGCCTCGGGCCTATCACGACCACCTCCCAAGACGCCTTGCACAAGGGCGCCCGGCTTGCAGAATGCCCGGCGGACGGTGGGTGACAAAAGGGGCCGGGTCCCTCAGAGGAGCCAGGGCACCACTTCCCAGGATGCACCACGCCTGTGAGGACGGGCACACCGACACCCACAAGGCTGCACGGCGCGGTGCCCGCTTTCCCAGGAGGCCGCAGGTCCCCTCTGGGGGGGAAGGGGCGCCTGGGTCAGGCCCGCAGGTCACCCCGGCCCCCGCCGCCGCCGCCGCCGGCTCCTCGGCGCCGCCGGCCGCTCTCCCGGCATGCAGCGGGGCCGTAGCGCCCGCTTCCCAGCGTGCCCCGCGCACCCCGACGGCGGACACTCACCGGCGCTGGCGGCCCGGCTCGCGCTCGGCGGCGGCGGCTGCACGCCCGGGCTGTGCGCCTGCGTTGCGAGCCGACTCGGAGGGAGAGCGAGGGGAGTGAGGCACCTAGGGCGCTTGCGCGTCCAGATGGACCATTCCTGTCGCGCAGCTGGAAGAGGGGCCCTCGGAGCCGGGCGGCCGACCGAACCCGCGCAGGAGTTGCCGCGCTCTGGACCTCGCTGCCCGGGTCTACTTGGTACGGTCCGCGGCCTGGAGGATGGAGAAGCTGCGGGGCTCGCGCGTGCGTGTGCGGGGCTGGAACGCGCCTTATAGAGATGGGATGCGCCGAGGGTGGAGGGCATCAGCTCCGCCTGGATCCTGGACGGGATGCCTGCTCATTTGCATAATCTTAGCGCGGGACAATGGAAGGCCTCCCTCACTGCAAGGGATGATTTGCATATTCTCCGGAGAGCCTGTACTCCGGAGCGCAGTGATTAGCATATGAGGGGGAGGGTCTCCTGAGCAAAAGCGCAGGCGGGTAGGGACTGCAACCTAGGGATAAGTGGGTAACCTTGTCTTCAGTCGGTGATCAGTTTGCTTCCAGGGGCAGTGCGTCAGGACTAAGATCCCTAACACCCTTCCCAAACAGAATAATATTGATCGCCTTTGTGTCAGGCCGTGTGCTGGGAAACACTCTGGTTTCTGCAATGAATGAGACCGATCTGGCCCCCATCCTCGAGGCTCCCCAATCAAAGGAAGGATATCCACACCTAATTAGACTACTGCCCCAGTCAGACCCAGAATGGGCGGAGCCTAGGAAGCTGTGGGTGCCAGAAGCACTTGTCCCAGCCTGGGGCTCTGGAAAGGCTTCCAAAAGGTGGTGATTTTTAAGCCAAGTATGAATAGGAGCCAACTAGAATGGGAGTCTTTGGCAGAGGGAAACAGCAAGGGAAAATGCCCTGAGGCAAGAAAGTGCATCGTTTGAGGAAGCAAAAAGCAGTGTATGGTGCCCATAAGACAACTGAAGAGGGGAAAGGTCCCTTCAGGTGATTTTAAAGAGCTCCTGGGCAGAAGACAACGCTGACACTTGATGCTGAATACAGGAAGCTAACCCAACATTCCAGTCTTCCTGAAAGAAGCCACTTTATCACGTGGCAGCCAGTGGAGTCCCAGTATACCTTTAAAAAAGTTTCAGACTCCATCGTGGCCTCAGGGGCCATCACGTGGCCGGGCCCCACTTCTTTCTGCCCTCACCCACTTTCCTGTCTACCTCCACTTGATCTCCAACACTCCAGTTACTTTACATCGCAGGCCTTTGATTTTGCTGTTCCTTTTGCCCGAAAATGCTTTTCCCTCTGATCTTTTAATAGCTGTTCTTGTGCTTGCTCTTCCTATCTTGGCAAAGATGTCAATCTGAGAGGCTCTCCCTGATTAGAAGAGCACCTTCAGATTTGAATGAGCTTATGAATAAAGTGGCACTGGCCATGAGTTGGCTGTTGAAACTGGGGCGCAGGGTACATGGGATTTCATGGCATTTTTCTCCCAAGTCCTGTATGCTTGAAATTTTCCATGAAAACAAGTTAAAATAACCCCCACCCCCGCATTCCCCTCCTCTACATTTTATCTTAGTAGTCCTTATCACAATCTAAAATTAAGTTTCAAACCGGGCGTGGTAGCATACGCTTGTAATCCCCGCACTTGGGAGGCTGAGACAGGATGATTGTGCAGGATGGAAGCCAGCCTCAGCTACTTAGTGAGGCTCTCAGCAACTTAGAGAGACCCTGTTTCCAAATAAAATATAAAATGGGTCTGGAAGTATAGCCCAGAGGTAGAAAGCCTCCGGGTTCCACCCCCAGTACCATAAAAAAAAAATTAAATTAAATTAAATTAAGTTTCTTTGCTTCTAGCCAGGTATGGTGGTAGGTACATGCTTGTAGCCCCAGTACCAGGGAGGCTGAGACAGGAGATTCGAGGCCAGCCATAGCAACTTAGGCCCTCAGCAACTTAGCAAGAGCCCATTTCAATTTTTTTTTTGTTGTTAGCAGTACTGGGGATTGAACCTAAGATTCTACCTCCAAACTAACCTCCCAAACCCCATTTTTTAATTCTTTTTTTTTTTTCTTTTTTTTTTTGCGGGTCTGGGGATGGAACCTAGGGCCATTCAACCTCTGAGCCACACACACCCCTGCCCTATTTTTTATTCTTTTTTATTTTCAGACTGGGTCACTGAGTTGCAGAGGGCCTCACTAAGTAGCTGAGGCTGTCGGAGAACCGCGATCCTCTGGTCTCAGCCTCCTGAATGCTGGGATTACAAGCGTGCACCACCATGCCTGGCTTAATTCTTTATTTTGAAACAGGGTCTCACTAAGTGGCCGAGTGTGCCAGTATTGGGAATGGCCTAGGAAGATTTGAGAAAGTTCTGATTATTATATTTCAAAAATAGTTGTGTCAAAATGGTGGCAGACATGGGTCAAGAAAGGACTTGATTTCTGCCTAAAACAGGCAGCTATTCCAATGTAAATTTACCTAGCTCAAAGCAATTAAGTCAATAGAGAACTAGGCCGGTCTCTATCTAAAGACAGATCTTAGGAGAGAACTAGGCCTTTATCTAAAGACAGATCTACATGATTGGATAAGCCAGCTAAGATGGTAGGAGGGGTCAACCTTCATGAAAGGAGACACCTTGCCACACCTTGCTGGGGGAGGTAACTTTCAGGGTTAAGGGGAGGTACCTTACAGGGACGTTCACTACCTCAGAGTCACCCAAACAAGATGGAGGTCACGGGTATAAAAGGCCGAGTCCACGTGTAAGCCCTTTGGTGTATTCATTTCGAGTCACCCCTCCATGCCAGTCTGGTATGGAGCTCTAGTTCTATTTTCTGTATTTCTATCTTTCTAATAAACTTCTTTAAATCTTCAGCAACTGTCCAAGCTATGCATATTTATTCTTAGCTTAGGACAAGAACCCGCGGTAATTTTCTGGTTTTGGTCATTTTGGGGTTTTGTTGTGGGTTGGGGGAAAGTGTGTCTGGGACCCTCGCAGGGGTTCCCTGGGAACAGTTTCCTCAAACCATATTCCCCTAATCCGTAGCACCGAGGGCCTCACTAAGTAGCTGAGGTTGGCTATGAACCTGCCATCCTCCTTTCTCAGCCTCTCAAATACTAGGAGGATTACAAGCGTGTGCCTCCATGCCCAAGTTTGTGTGTATGTGTGGTAGTAGAGGTAGAACCCAGGGGCCTTCTACCTCCGGGCTATACCCCCAGCTCTATTTTATATATATTTTTTATTTATTTACTTATTTACTTTTTGTGGTACTGGGGGTGGAACCCAGAAGCTTTTTACCTCTGGGCTGTACTCCCAGACCTTTTTTATATTTTATGGAAACAGGGTCTCACTAAGTTGCTGAAAGCCTCACCAAGTAGCTGAGGCTGGCTTCGAACCTGCGCGATCCTCCTGTCTCAGCCTCCCAAGCGCGGGGATTACAAGTGTGTGCCACCACGCCTGGCTTATTTTATATTTTATATGGATATAGGGTCTCAGTTAATTGCTGAGAATCTCACTAGGTTGCAAAGGCTGTCTCAAACCTGCAATCTTCCTGTCTCAGCCTCCTATAAAAAGTAATTTTATTGGATGTGGTGGTTCATGCCTGTAATCCCAGAACTTTAGAGGCTGAGACAGGATGATCTCAGGTTTGAGCCCCGCCTCAGCTGAGACTAGTCTCAGCAACCCAGTGAAACTATTTAAAAATATATAATAATTTAAAAAAGGACCTGGGAGCCGGGCATGGTGCCACATGCTTGTAATCCTAGCATTTGGGAGGCTGAGACAGGAAAATTGTGGTTTGTGGACAGCACTACTTAGTGAGGCCATTTGCAACTCAGTGAGACCCTGTTTCAAAATAAAAAATAAAGCCAGGCGTGGTGGCGCATGTTTGTAATCCCAGCATTCAGGAGGCTGAGACCGGAGGATCGTGGTTCGCGGACAGCCTCAGCTACCTGGTGAGGCCCTCTGCAACTCGGTGAGACCCGGTTTCAAAATAATAAAAAAAAAACTGGGCAGGGGTTGTAGCTCAGAGGTCGAATGCCCCTGGGTTCCACCACCAGATCCACAAAAAAAAAAAATAAATAAATAAATAAATAAAATAAATAAATAATAGGTCTAGGGGTTTTAGAATGCCTCTGGGTTCCATCCCGGGTGCTGCAGGAAAAAAAAAAAAAAGGACCTGGGGGGTGTAGCTAGGACCTGGGGGGTGTAGCTTGGAGGTAAAATGCCCCTGGGTTCCAGTACCAAAAGGATAAGTTTTTGTTCTTATAGTCTGTTTTCTTCATGAAAGCCTCTGGAGGGTCAAAATAGAGTCACCTTTCTAGGTGTGGTGTTACACTCATAATCGCAGGTTGAGACAGGAAGATCGAAAGTTGAAGGCCAACCTCAGCTATTTAGTGGGACCCTCCACCACATAGTAAGACTGTTTCAAAATAAATAATAAAAGAATAAGGCTGGGAGGTGTAGCTCGAAGGTAGAATGCCCCTGAGTTCAATCCCCAGTTCCATAAAAGGAGGTACTTTTTTACTTTGGGCCTCAGTACTAAACTTCAGGCTAGTGCTAATTTCTGTGACACCTAGCATTTGCCTGTGTTTTTTGTTTGTTGTTTTGTAGAACTAGGGATGAAACCCATGGGCATTCTACCTCCGAGCTACACCCCCAGCGCTATTTTTTAATTTTTAATTTTGAAACAGGGTCTCACTGAGTTGCAGAGGGCCTCACCAAGTAGCTGAGGCTGTTTGAGAACTGTGATCCTCCAGTCTCAGCCTCCCAAATGCTGGGATTACAAGCTTGTGCCACCACGCCAGCTGTTAACATTTGCCTTTTTTTTTTTTTTCTCTTTTGGTGGTCCTGGGGGTTAAACCCAGGGTCTTTCTACCTCTGGATTATACTCCCAGACCTATTTTATATTTTATTTGGAAACAGGGTCTCACTATGTTGCTGAGAGCCTCACTAAGTAGCTGGCTTTGAACCTGCGGGATCCTCCTGTCTCAGCCTCCCAAGTGTTGCGGGTGAAATGTGCGTGGTGTGTGTGTGGGGAGAAGTAATTCTCCCACCACCACCACACAAACAGAAAAACCGTGGATTCTTGTCCTAAGCTAAGAATAAATATTCATTGCTTGGACAGCTGCTGAAGATTTAAAGAAGTTTATTGAAAAGATAGAAATATAGAGATACAGCCCTGTGCCAGAGTGGGGCACAGGGGGGCAATTCGAATGAAAATGCCATAGAACCCCAGTATGCTGCGTTCTTATCCTGGCAGGTCCTTTGATCTGGAGATAATGCTACCCCTTATCTCCAGCCCTGGCTCTGCTTCTGTTATCTCTCCAACTGGATTTAGGGCAGGAGGGGGGAGCAGTCCTGTCTCCAAACACAGGCCTCTACCTTTTGTCTTATCCCCCCAAATTTGTGAAATTGTTTTAGAAATGTAAAGAAACCCTCTTTCCTGGCTCCAGCCTTCTTTCCTTTAAAATGTAAATTACAAGTCCCCTTCTTTCTGCTAGCTAGCCCTGGTTTTCTTAGTAAAAAAGATATATTTTTAAAATCGGAAATCTTTCCCAATACTGATATATTAATACATTTTAAAACCTCTTCTCAATACTAGTACACCAAGCACTGGGATTACAAGCCTGTGCCACCACGCCCGGCTCATTTTTCTGTTTTAATCACCATGAACTCTCCAGACCTTGAGCAACTAACTCCTGACCCAGGGGAAAAAGTTGTTTTTGTTCTTAGTTTTAAGAGACAGGCCACTCGTAGACCAGCCTGACCCTGAACTCTCAGGCTACGGCAATCCTCCTGCCTCAGCCTTAGAATATTGAAACTACAGGCATACCATCCAGGTTTGTAAAAGGTTATTTTTTAATCTAATAATAATTTTAACAATTCTTCTAAAATTTAGAATTTGATGTTTGAGATGCAAACGTAAAGGGCTTTGACTTTATCTAGAAGTGATGTGGAAAGGTTTTGAGCAGGGCAGGGACAGGGTGATATGTAATTGAAAGTTTCCTGGAGCTGGGTGCAGATGTACACACCTGTAATCCAGTACTTGGGAGACTGAAGAGGATCTCAGGTTTGAGGCCAACCTTGGCAGTTTAGCCAGACCCTCAACAATTTTTATTTTATTTTTGCAGTACTGGGGATGGAACCCAGGGGTATTCTACCTCTGAGCAATACCTCCAGCCCTTTTTTTTTTTTTTTTTTTTTTTTTTTTTGCGGGTCTGGGGATGGAACCCAGAGGCATTTGACCTCAGAGCTACAGCTCCTGCCCTATTTTTTATTCTTTATTTTGAAACCAGGTCGCACCGAGTTGCAGAAGGCCTCACTAAGTAGCTGAGGGTGTCCACGAACCACGATCCTCCCGTCTCAGCCTCCCGAATGCTGGGATTACAAGTGTGCGCCACCGTGCCTGGCTCCAGCCCTATTTTTTATTCTTTATTTTGAAACAGGTTCTCACTGAGTTGCAGAGGCCCTCACTAAGTACCTGAGGCTGGCTTCAAACCTGCACAGTCCTTTTGTCTCAGCTTCCCAAATGCTGGGATTACAAGCGTGCACCACCACACCCAGCTGACCCTTAACAATTTTTAAGACTTTGCTTAAAAATATTTTTTTGTGTGTATATGATGCTGGAGATGGAACCCAGGGCATTCTACTTCCAAGTTACCCCCCAGCCCTATTTTTTGTCATTTATTTATTTATTGCAGTACTGGAGATGGGACCCAGGGGCACTATACCTCCAAGATATACCCCCAGCCCTATTTTTTAATATTTTTTATTTTATTTAATTTATTTATTTATTTATTTATTCATTTATTTTGGTGGTGCTGGAGGTGGAACCCAGGGGATTTCTACCTCAGGCTATACTCCCAGACCTATTTTATATATATTTTTTTGGAAACAGGGTCTTACTAAGTTTGCTGAGAGCCTTACTAGGTAGCTGAGGCTGGCTTTGAACCTGTGCGATCCTCCTGTCTCAGCCTCTCAAGAGCTGGGATTACAAGCATGCACCACCACGCCCGGCTAAGATATTTATTTATTTATTTATTTATTTATTTATTTATTTAGCGGGTCTGGGGATGGAACCCAGAGGCATTTGACCTCTGAGCTACACCCCCTGCCCTATTTTTTATTCTTTATTTTGAAACTGGGTCTCACTGAGTTGCAGAGGGCCTTACTAAGCAGCTGAGGCTGTCCGCGAACCACGATCCTCTGGTCTCAGCCTCCCAAATGCTGGGATTACAAGCGTGCGCCACCACGCCCGGCTGATTTTTTATTTTTGAAACAGAGTCTCACTGAGTTGCAAAGGGCCTTGCTAAGTAGTTAAGGGTGTCCGTGAACCTCCATCCTCCAGTCCGAATGCTGGGATTACAAGCTTTCGCCACCATGCCTGGCTATCCTTTATTTTGAAATGTGGTCTCACTAACTTGAAGTGGGCCTCACTTAAGGATGGGCCACCAGGCCCTGCCTTCAAATTAACCTGGGCTGCCAGGTGTGATGGTGCAGGCTTTTGTAATCCCACCATTTGGCAAGCTGAGACTGGAGGATCACTTGTTTGCGACCACATAACCTCACTCAGTTACTTAGTGAAGCCCTCCATAACTTAGTGAGACCCTGTTTCAAAATCAATAAAAAATAGGAAGCCAGGCGTGGTGATTCACACTTGTCATCCCAGCATTTAGAAGACTGAGACATGAGGATTGCGCAGGTTCAAAGCCAGCCTCAGCTACTTAGTGAGGCCCTTTGCAACTCAGTGAGACCCGGTTTCAAAATAAAGAATAAAAATTTGGGCTGGGGTTGTTGCTCAGAGGTAGAATGCCCCTGGGTTCCATCCCCAGTACTCCCCCCTCAAAAAGGGCTGGAGGTATAGCTTTGAGGTAGAATGCCCTGGGTTCAATCCCAGTACTAAGTCAGGGGTATACCGCACACCAGCAACCCCGACACTCCCCTCCCCATCCTTAGTTCTCCCTGAAGTGATGCAGCCCTGAGCAGAGACAGACAGCCACCCCAAACACTTGTTCTCTCCTCAGTTTAATGGTGGTTAGTGGGATTGCCAGACCCCCTCCCCATTCCCCTCCCCGCCCCATACAAAAATGTGTGTGTGTGTGTGTGTGTGTGTGTGTGTGTGTGTGTGTGTGTGTGTGTTTAAACAAGAAAAAGGGGGCAAAAGCCAGGAATGGGGGAAGGGGGTGCAATCTGATATTTTCATACAGATTTTTGATTTTTTAATATATTATATATAAAACCATAAAGACCACGCATCCCCTCCCCAAACTCCTTTCTCCCTCCCCGGGGGGGCCTGGAGGAGAGATGGGAAAGGCCCCCCCAGGAGTGGGTAGACAGACAAATATGGGTGGGACAGACGTGGAGGAGGAGGTGAGGGAAGGGAGCCCAGGAACCTGGGGAGGGGGTTGGAGATAAGGGTTGGGGCTGTCTCCCTCACTGCCCCCATCAAAGTATGACACAAAGACACATTATCCCTGTTTCCAAGCCCTCCCCCCACCCTTCCCCCCACCGTGCAAACATGGCTTTGCAAAGAGGTGCCCAGAGCTCTGTGGAACTCTTACAATGGCTGGCATGGGGTCTGGGACCCCCAAAGAAATCTGTGTTCCCCTTCCCTGCCCACCCCCACTGTTCCCGGAATCTTACCCCCTCCCCGCAAGACCTGGTTCGGTAGTCTAGGGGCCTTGGCCTTCCCCCAGTTATTTTCCCCAACCGATCCCTGCTGCCCTCCCTGGACTTGGGGGATCTGGTCTGTGGGCCCCTGTCCCTTGACGGCCCAGACCTCTGGGACTTCATTTCTGGCCCTCATTTCTGGCCAGGCATCCAACACCCCCACCCCTGCCCAAGCATCTGAGGTGTTAGTGGTGGGGGGAGAAGCCCACCATCCCAGACTCTGGTAAATGTCTTTGCTGGTTCCTTGCAGCTGGCAGTGGGGAGACCCCAGCCCAGGCCCAGACCTGGGGTGGGGGTAGGGTCAAATGAAGAATTCTTCTTTCCTCTTGTGTCCATCGCTGCCATTGAGAAAGGCTTCTCTGGCTTCTCCCTGCTCATCCAAGCCGCTGGCCTCATGGGTCAGATAGGAGCCTGAGGGTTGACAGCCCAGGGCAGAGGGCACAGGAGGAAGACAGGACAGATACCAGACAAAGGAAGAGGGAGAAACGGACACGGAGGGCGTCAAGGTCAGGGCAAAGCAAAACAGTGGCAGGGAAGGAGGCAAGAGCAGAATTAGACTCCAAAGTTCACAGCAAGGCCCATCCTTCTCCGTTCTAGGTGGTGCTGTTTTCAATGAACCCAGCAATTAGGAAGAAAAATTGCTTTATTCAAATCTCTACCTTAATTTGACTTCTAAGTTTCACTCTTTTTAGAAAAAGACAATCCTTGAAACCTGGGTGTTGAGATTTTAAATTTCGGAGACTTCATCAGGCCTAAGCCCCGCCTCCTTATCCTGGCTCTTGGTCCGCCCTCTTTGGAACCTTGGCTCTAGGCTCCTCCCCTTCCCAGACCCCACAGCCAGCCACACCCACCGCTGAATACTAGCCACGCAGCTACTCACCCTTCTGTCGTACAGAGCACCAGACCATGCCCACTAGTACGCATATGATCAGGAACACCAGTAGCGCCAGGATGCCGCCCACGATGGCATAGGGAACCGACGTCTGAGCCTCTACCACCGCGCCGGGGTCTGCCAGAGGAATAGGCGCAGGCCCAGGATGTCAGAGGATGGCCCCAGTCCCGGCCCACTGCTGCCAAGCTTTTAAGTAATTTAGCACACGTCATCTGACCTCTCCCCTAGAGGTGTGTGGGTCTCAAAATTATTGCTACCTTGTCGTCCGTTCTCATGTTTCCTTTCTTTCCAGATGCTACACTTCCTCAATGAATACTTGTTTGTACACTGGCTGATCCCCTCTTCTTTCTATTCCCCAGAGGAAACATCACATCCCTTTTCTTTTTTACTTAGACCCCCCCCACACACACACACACTTGAAAATGAAATAGAAAGCTCAAGTCCAATAAATAGGTTCAAATTCCTTCTCACCTTGTTTAAAATGTTCCAGATATTTATTTATTTATTTGTTTATTTATTTATTTATTTTGCGGGTCTGGGGATGGAACCCAGAGGCATTCAACCTCCGAGCTACACCCCCTGCACTACCTTTTTATTCTTTATCTTGAAACAGGGTCGCCAGGCGTGGTGGTGCATGCTTGTAATCCCCGCGCTTGGGAGGCTGAGACAGGAGGATTGCACCGGTTCGAAGTCAGCCTCAGCTACTTAGTGAGGCTCTCGGAACATAGTGAGACCCTGTTTCGAAATAAAGTATAAAAAATAGGGCTAGAAGTATAACCTGGAGGTAGAAAGCCCCTGGGTTCCACCCCCAGTACCGCCAAAAAGAAAGGAAGAAAGAAAGAAAGAAAGAAAGAAAGAAAGAAAGAAAGAAAGAAAGAAGGTCTCACTAAGTTGCGTAGGGCCTCACTAAGTAGCTGAGGCTGTCCGCAAACAGCCATCCTCCTGGTCTCAGCCTCCTGAATGCTGGGATTACAAGCCTGTGCCACTGTACCTGGCTAAATGTTCCAAGTATTTAAAGTGTTGGGACTATGAGCCGGGTGTGGTGGCGCACAATTGTAATCCCAGTATTCAGGAGGCTGAGACCAGAGGGCCGCGGTTCATGGACAGCCTCAGCTACTTAGTGAGGCCCTCCGCAACTTAATGAGACCCTGTTCAAATTCCTCCCTGTTCAAATTCCTTATAAAAAAAAAAATAGTTCAGGGGATGTAGCTCAGAGGTTGAATGCCCCAGGGTTCCATTCCCAGACCCTCAAAAAAATAAAGTGTTGGACTAGGACCTAGCTACTTCCAAAATTCCTGCCTCTACCATAATAAGTCTTAAACATAAAACATTTATGTGAGAGGCCATTCAGATGCTTTACATATTTAGCTCATATAATCTTCACAACAACCCTAGGAGTTAGGC
Organism: Muscardinus avellanarius; assembly: GCF_963383645.1. Lineage (NCBI taxonomy): Eukaryota > Metazoa > Chordata > Mammalia > Rodentia > Gliridae > Muscardinus > Muscardinus avellanarius. Next base: position 55,508,201 of record NC_137796.1, read on the forward strand.
GCTATTATCTATTTCCACTTTCCCAGAGGAAACTAAGGCACAGAGTAAGTTACCTGCTGTAGGACACGGCTGAGCCAGATTTGAGCTCAGGAGGACAGCCTAGCCTACAAATTGTGATAACTGTCCGCTATTTAACTCACAGAATCCGTCTCTCTGCTCAAGCTCCGCCCCCAAAGCCTGGTGCCCCGCCCCTGCCCTGAGCCCCGCCCCCGGCCTGTGGCCACCAGGCCTCACCGTAGACCACGAGCACGTAGAGCGCCCTCGCGTGGCCGTGCTTGTTCGACGCCTCGCAAGTGTAGGTGCCGTTATCTGCCGACGCTAGGCCCGGCAGCGTGAGGGTCTCCCCCACAGCCTCAGCCCTCTCTGGCAGGGACTCATTCCCGCGGTTCCAGCGGATCTGGTTTGGCCTGGGTGGGGGCAAAGCACAGTGAGCGTTAGAAACCCAGGTGCCAGCACGCAAGTCTGACTTTTCAGGAATCTAGCCGTGCAGCTCTCACCTCGCTTGTCCCTCCAAATAAGAGGATTCCCACTGGGCCCATTCCTTGCTGGAAAATCAGCAGTCCCAGGCCCAGCTTCCACCAGGAATACCAGTCCTCCGGGCTCTTCCACCCTGGGACCCGGAGCCCGGCGTCCCGCGCCTCCTTCCCCACAACCCGAAGTACGGTCCCGACTCCCATTAGCCTAGCCCCTCCCTTCCTGAGATGCCCAGGTCCCCAGCCCTTCTGGCAGGACACAGGTGTCTTGGGCCCCAGAGCTCACCTGGGGTTCCCCGTGACGGCACACGTCAGCACCAGTGTGTCTCCCTCCCTCACCACGGCTTGGGAGGCATGGATCCGGGCCGTGGGGGAATCTGGACCGAAGGGAGAACGGGGAGTGGTTTGTCCATTAGGCGGAACCGAGGAGCCTCTATCCGCAGTGGGCAGCTTGCGTGGGGGTCCCCGGGAGCCCTGCCCTGCCCAAGGGGCGCTTACATTGCACATCCAGCACATATTGTGTCTGTTTGCTGTGTCCTGACGGCAGCGCCTGGTTCTGCGCCTCGCAGATGACGATACCGCCGTCGTCCTTGCGGTCCACGCGGAACCGCACTGTGCTCGCCACACTCCACACCTTGCCATTTTCCTGGCCGCTGCTCACTCCTGCACGCCCCGCCCCGCCGGGACACCGTCAGGCCAGGATTATGGCTCCGCCCACCAGGCCAGCAATCCCAAAGCAGCGCCCCACCATAGGCCCCGCCTCTTGTCCGCTAAACCACGCCCCTCCCAAATTAAGTGTCCATCAGGCCCCGCCCACAGGGAAGCCGGCCTCGCTCCTAAGCCCCGCCCCGCCCGAGTCCCGCCCCTTGCAGGCCTCGGTACCTTTCAGCTCCTTGCGGTCTCGGTACCAGCGCAGGACGGCTGCCGGGCGCGACCTCGGAACTAGGCAGCTGAGCTCCACCTCGCCACCCTCCACCGCCTGCTCCCGGACCTCCACCACAGGATTCTCTGGGGCCACTGCCACAGGGGAGAAGGGGGCTTAGGGAGGCACCAAGGTGAGCTCAAAGCAACCAGGCCGTGGGGGCCCAGGGACCAAAGAAACAGGTCCCAGGTGGCAGGGATCAAGCGCAGAGGCCAGAAGTCAGTCCACAGTCGTTGAGCCAGATGTCCAGGAGGTTACAAACAGCCAAGGTCAGAGGGCCCGGGAAGAGAAGCAGAGAACAGAGGCGGCAAAGGCGGCGGAGTGGGGGCTATTACCTAGTACAGTGAGCGTGGCAATCTGGTGGTGGGTGTCCTCCGTGTAGAGCTGGCAGAAGTAGCCCCCCTCGTCCTCCAGGCGAGCATCTGAGAGCCGGATTCGCACCCTGCGCGGGGAAAACTCCTCCAGCTGGAAACGCTCGTCCTTCAGGGCTACAGAGCCAAGGGGAAGACGTGAGCTTACCCGGGCCTCTTTTCCAACCATACCTCCGAGTCTGAGGTGTCCAACTATAATGGGTCAATGACCCAAGAACCAGGAGTCCAGGCCCCCAGCCCTTCCAGCCCTCCAGACTCTGTCGGATGCAGAGGGTCAGGCCCCAGCACTCACCTCGGGTGCCATTGAAGAAGAGGGTCTGCCGGGCTGGGTTCTGAATGACGACTATGGACCCGTCGTACTGGTGCAGACGGCAGGTGATTTCGGCCACCCCACCTTCAGCCACTGTCACATTTTCTGTCTGTACTTCCTGTCCCACCCCTAGACCAGTAGACAGAGACACAAGAAGCTCGCTGAGGACTGTATTTAATCTTTTCTTTCAGCCAGGTGGAGTGATGCACGCTTGTAATCCCAGGACTTGGGAAGCTGAGATGGGAATTGCAGGTGTTGGTACAGTCTCAGCAAGAAGTGAGACCTGCATCAACCTAGCAAAACGCTGTTTCCAAATAAATATAAAATAGGACTGGGGGTATCGCTTGGAGGTAGAATGCCCCTGGGTTCAATCCCCAGTGCTACCATACACACAAAAAAACAAAAAATAAAAACAAAAAACCTTCTATCCCTCTTTTTCATCTTTCCTTTCCTTTCTTTTCTTTTCTTTTCTTTTTTTTTTTTTTTTTTGTAGTACTGGGGGTTGAACTCAGAGGAATTCTACCTTTGAGCTATGTACCCCAGCCCTTTTTAAAGTTTTTGTTTTGTTTTGAATTAGGTCTTGATAGGTTGCTGAGAATCTCCCTAGGTTGCTGAGGGCAGCCTCCAACCTGCAATCCTCCTGTCTCAGTCTCCCAAGTACCAGGACAACAGGTATGTGCCACCACACCCGACTTCTCTTTCCCTTCTCATTCAGTTCATTACACCCAGCATTTTCTGAGGTCTGAAGTTCAGGACCTGCAGGAAACCTGCTCTCTGGTGCAGCTGGAGCAAGATCCAGCGGTGTATACTCTAGAGCAGCAGCAGCCCAGAGGAAGGGAAAACCTGAAATGCGCAGGGTGATGGGTGGTCACAGAAGACTCTGGAAGAAAGTCTCAATTGATCTGAAGCTTAAAGAGTGAAATTTTGGAAGTCGGGCGTGGTGGCGCACGCTTGTAATCCCAGTGCTTGGGAGGCTGAGACAGGAGGATTGCACAGGCTAAAAACCAGCCTCAGCTACTTAGTGAGGCTCTCCAGAACTTAGTGAGACCCTGTTTCCAAATATTAAAAAAAAAAATAGGTCTGGGAGTATAGCCCAGAGGTAGAAAGCCTCTGGGTTCCACCCCCAGTACCAAAAAAAAAAAAAAAAAAAAGTGAAAATTTGGAGTTCACCAAATCCTATCTTTTACACCTGGATACCAACTCTAACTTATTTGCAAAGATGGCCATCATAGCCGGGCGTGGTGGCGCACGCTTGTAATCCCCGCACTTGGGAGGCGGAGACAGGAGGATCGCGCAGGTTCGAAGCCAGCCGCACTGGCTTTAAGAGACCCTGTTTCCAAATAAAAATATAAAATAGGTCTGGGAGTGTAGCCCTAAGGTAGAAGGGCTTCCAGGAACCCCAGTACCACACACACAAAAAAAGATGGCCATCATATTCTTTCCACTCCTGAGCATACCCTCTGCAAGCTGACTTTGCTGCTCCTCCCATTAAGGAGGCATTCTGCCTCCTTGATTTTGGACAGGCCTTGGGACTTGCACTGACAGAATTTGCTAGAAGTGATATTGTCTGTGTCACAAAGTCCGTTCCTACCCTCTGCTGCCGTGAGCTGTCAGGTGAAGATGACTCAACCAGTCACATGGAGAAAGCAGCCCTGACCGCTGGCATGCTGAACGAGGCCATATGGACCAGCCAGCCACCTGGTTATATCACCAGGTGACTGTGGTCACACAGGTGACCCCTGTGGAGACCAAGAGACATATGCCCACCTGACCCAGCCCAAACTGCTGACACAGAGGCTTGAACAAATAGAGCGGCTGTCATTTTAAGCCACTATGTTTTGGACAGTCCATTCTACCATAAAGTTAATGGATATATAGCTGGGCATGGTGGCGCAGACCTATATTCCCAGTACTTGGGAGACTGAAACAGAAGGATCACAGGTTTGAGGCCCAAACCAGAAACTTAGTGAGACTCTGTTTCAAAATAAAAAAGTCCAGGGATGGCACACACTTGTAATACCAGCATTTGAGAGGCTGAGACAGGAGGATCACAGTCTGAGGACACACTCATCTACTACTTAGGTCCTTAGCAATTCAGTGAGCTCCTGTTTCAAAATAAAGAATAAAAGATAGGGCTAGGGGTAAAATCTGGAGGTATAATGCTCCTGGGTTCCATCCTGGGTTCCATCCCTAGTACTGCAAAAAAAAAAAAAAAAAAAAAAAAAGACCGGGGATGTAGCTCAGAGGTAGAATGCCCCTGGGTTCAATTCCCAGTACCACCCCTATGCTACTTTTCTGAGCATACTTTTTGTGGTTGGATGGGGCCATGTGACTGATTTTTTTTTTTTTAATTTGTGGTACTAGGGATTGAACCTAGGAGCATTCTACCTTTGAGCTACACCCTCAGACCTATTTTTTATTTTGAAACATGATCTCACTAAGTTGTGGAGCGTCTCACTAAGTAGCCGAGGAGGCACAAACCTGAAATTCTCCTGTCTCAGCCCCCAGGTACTGGGATTATAAGCGTGTGCCACCACTTGGCTTCATGTGACTGATTTTTTTTTTGTGTGTGTGTGTGTGGTACTGGGGGTGGAACCCAGAGGCTTTCTACCTCCGGGCTATACTCTCAGACCTATTTTATCTTTTATTTGGAAACAGGGTCCACTAAGTTGCTGAGAGCCTCACTAAGTTGCTGAGGCTGGCTTCGAACCTGTGCGATCCTCCTGTCTCAGCCTCCCAAGCGCGGGGATTACAAGCGTGCGCCACCACGCCCGGCTCATGTGACTGATTTCTGACCAACTGGTTGTAGGTGGGAGAGACAAACACTTCTTCCTGGTGACCCATCTCCCTCACATTCCTTGGGCTGGCTGGATGGAGAGGACTCCAAGGAGCTCAGAGGAGCGCAAGGTCACAAGCTAGAAGGACTCCAGGTCCTGTCCGACTGTCCTCCATGACCTGCCTGTACAGGCCTGTAACCTGGGCAAGAAATAACACTTGTTAAGCCACGGAGATTTTAGGACTGCTTGTTACAGCAGTTAGCCTATCCTGGCTAACCAATCGGAACAACTAGGTGTGGAATTAGAAAGGGAGTGTTGGGCTAGGGAGAAAGAAGCTCTGTGGTAGAGACTTGCCCAGCATGCTTGAGGCCTGGGTTCCATCCCAAGCACCGGAGAGAGAAGGGGGAGGGGGAGTGTTTCTAGCATCATCAGAGGAAACAGCCTAGAGAAAAGATGAAAGCTGAGACTACTAATCAGCACCATCACCATCATCGTCATTGTCCTCCCCTGAATAGCAACAACCAGAGCTACTATGCATTGTTAAGCCGCTGCCGCGCCTGTGCTAGGCCTGTGCTGAGGCCTCACCTAAGGATTTCAATTTCAAGCCGGGCGTGGTGGCACAGGCCTGTAGTCTCAGTATTTGGGAGGCTGAGACAGGAAGAGCACAGGTTCAAGGACAGCCTCAGCAACATAGCGAGGCTCTCTCGGGAACCTAGGGAGACCCTGTTTGAAAACAAAAGATAGCTGGGCGTGGTGGCGCACGCTTGTAATTCCCGTGCTTGGGAGGCGGAGACAGGAGGATCGCGCTGGTTCGGACTCTGTTTCCACATAAAAATGTTAAAAAAATAGGTCTGGGAGTGTAGCCCGTGGGAGTGTATCCCGGAGGTAGAAGGGCTTCCAGGAACCCCAGTACCACCAAAAAAAAAAAGAAGAAAAGAAAAGAAAGAAAGAAAACAAAAGATAAAGGTATAGCTTTGAGGTAGAATGCTCCTGGTTTCAATCCCCCGGTACCCCCCCAAAAAATTTTCCAATTTCATCTTCACAACACCTGTAAAAGGTAGGCACTATTTCCAAACCCCATTTTTCCCAGTTTCTACTTTCTTTTTTCAATTTATATTTATTTGTACTGGGGACTGAAACCAGGGCTGTATATCCCAGTGCCCATTTATAGGTGAGGAAATCAGCCTTGAGAGATAATGACTTGCCCATGGTCACAGCCAAGAGCGGCAGAGCTGGGTTTGCACCCAGATCTGATTCCACATCTGCATCCATATCCACGCCTGGCTGTCTGCGTAGTGTCTAGCATTGGCAAAGGGTTGTGGGATATGCTTCTGATGGGCCTCCAGTAATAGGCTAAGTCTTCTAAACGCCAGTGTTTTGTTTTTTTGTGGCACTTGGGATTGAACTCAGGGGCAATCTAAGATATACTCCCCCTCCCCGACCTTTTTTTTTTTTTTTTTTTTGGTGGTACTAGGGGTAGAACCCAGAGGCTTTCTAACTCTGGGCTACACTCCCAGACCTATGATTGACATATATATATATATATATATATATATATATATATATATATATGTATTTTTTTTTTTTTTTGGTGGTACTGGGGGTGGAACCCAGAGGCTTTCTACCTCCGGGCTATACTCCCAGACCTTTTTTATATTTTATTTGGAAACAGGGTCTCAATAAGTTGCTGAGAGCCTCACTAAGTAGCTGAGGCTGGCTTCGAACCCGTGCGATCCTCCTGTCTCAGCCTCCCAAGCGCGGGGATTACAAGCGTGTGCCACCACGCCCGGCTTTATATTTTATTTGGAAACAGGGTCTCACTAAGTAGCCAAGGCTGGCTTCGAGCCTATGCAATCCTCCTGTCTCAGCCTCCCAAGCGCGGGGATTACAAGCGTGCGCCACCACGCCCGGCTTCCCTGACCCTTTTTGTTTTTGTTTTTGTTTTTTGTTCTCTCCCTCTCTCTCTCTTCTCACTATGTTGCAGAAGGTCCCCACTAAATTTCTGAGGCTGACCTTGAACCCATGATCCTCCTGTCTCAGCCTCTCAAATACTGGGATTGCATGAGCCACAGGGCTTGATTGGTTATCTGCCTTTAAATGCTGAATACGTATCCATGTCTCTCATTTTTTGAGCGCTGGGGAGGTTCTAGGGGCTGGAAATCCAGACATGAGTCAGATGAGGTCTCTGGCCTGGAAAGTCTTTGAAGTGTATGAGGAAGTAGGCACAAATCAATGTGCTATCCCATCAAAAGTGTTATATTCCCAGTTAAGAGGTTAGGTAACCTAATTTAGGAGTCAAGGAGTAGAAATAATTAATCCTGCAGGACAGAGACAAGAGAGTGCTGGCTTCCTATCCCAACGCATCCATTTTTCTGTTCCCAGTTTAAAAAAAAAAATCCTGATTATTTTATGGTTGCCCTGTGCCGAGCAAAAAGAGACATTTTTCAGTCTCCCCTTGCAACTAGGTGAGGCCATGTAATAAAGTTTTGTTTGACTGGATCGTGTGTGTGTGTGTGTGTGTGTGTGTGTGTGTGTGTGTTACTGAGGATTCAACTCAGAGGCATTCTACCTCTGAGTTACATCCCTAGCCCTATTTTTTATTATTTGAAACAGGTTCTCACAAAGTTGCAGAGGGCCTCACTAAAATAGCTGAGGCTGGCTGTGAACCACAATCCTCCTCAGTCTCCCAAGTACTGGGATGACAGCCGTGCACCACCATGTCCAGCTACCCCCACTCATTTTATTTTTTATTTTGAAAAAGGGTCTTACTGGGCCGGGCGTGGTGGCGCACGCTTGTAATCCCCGCGTTTGGGAGGCAGAGACAGGAGGATCGCGCAGGTTCGAAGCCAGCCGCGCGCACTGGCTTAGGAGACCCTGTTTCCAAATAAAAATATAAAAATAGGTCTGGGAGTGTAGCCCAGAGGTTGAAGGGCTTCCAGGAACCCCAGTACCACAAAAAAAAAAAGAAAAAAGAAAGAAAGAAAGAAAGAAAGAAAAGAAAAAAGAAAGGAAGAAAGAAAGAGGGTCTTGCTGGATTGCTGAGAGCCTTATTAAGTTGCTGAGGCTGGCCTTGAACCTGTGACGTTTCTGACTCAGTCTCCAAGTACTGGAATTAAAGGCATGTGCCACCACTCCTTGATTCAACTAAATATTAAAAAAATAAAAGTTGTCGGGCGTGGTGGTGCACACTTGTAATCCCAGCATTCAGGAGGCTGAAACCAGAGGTTCGTGCTTTGCCGACAGCCTCAGCTACTTATTGAGGCCCTCTGCAACTTAGTGAGACCCTGTTTCAAACTAAAGAATAACTTAAAAAAACAGGGCAGGGGGTGTAGCTTAGAGCTCGAATGCCCCTGGGTCCCATCTTGAGACCTGTAAAAAAAAAAAAAAAAAAAGTCATGTAGTAATTCTGGGAGGGCTTCATAACAAAATGGACTAGTCGTTACTTTTGTGATGCCTAGGAGTAGGATGTGATGCATGGACTTCTGGTAGCCATCATGGTCCATGAGGACAAGCAGTAGGAATGATGGGAACAAGAGCCAGGGGTGTCTGGGTCTCTGGTGAAGATATGGGCCTTGTGATAGTCCTGGACTCCTGCTTCTGGACTTCTTCTATGGCTGTTTTGTGTGTGTGTGTGTGTGTGTGTGTGTGTGTGTGTGTGTGTGTGTGTGTGTTACTGGGAATGGAACCCAGGGGCATTCTAACTCCGAGCTACACGCCCAGTCCTATTTTTATTCTTTTATTTTGAAATAGGGCCTCACTGAGTTGTAGAAGGCCTCACAGCTAAGGCTGGCTGTGAACTGTTTATCCTCCTGTCTCAGCCTCCCAAATGCTGGGATTATAAGTGTGCACCATCATGCCCGGCTGGACTTCTTTTGTTTGAGGATAACTTTTTTTTTGGTACTGGAGGTTGAACATGGGACCATTTATCTCCAAGATATCCCCTAGCCCCTTCCATTTATTTTAATTTTATTTATTTTTTGTGGTACTGAGGGTGGAACCCAGGGGCCTTCTACCTCTGAGTTACAACCATAGTCCTATGTTTTTTATTCTTTATTTTGAAACAAGGTCTCACTCAGTTGCAGAGGGCCTTACTAAGTAGCTGAGGCTATCTGTGAACCTGAAAACCTCCTTATTCAGCCTCCCAAATACAGGGATCACAAGCTTACACTACCACACCTGGCTTATTTTTATTTTTTATTTTAAAACAGAGTCTCAGTTTCTGAGGCTGGGCTTCCAACCTGTGATCCTCCCATCTCAGCCTCCCACGTACCGGATTACAAGCATGTACCACTGCACTCAGCTAGAGGATAACACTCTTTTTTTTTTTTTTTTTTCTGTATTGGGGGGATTGAAGCCAGGAACATTAAACCTCTGAGTTATGCCTCCATCCCTTTTTATAAAGTTTTGAAATAGGCTCTCCAAGGCCTCCGAGGCCTGGATCGGAGCCTGCCGAGGGGTTAGGCCGATGCCAGGGCCATCGGCTAGCATCGGAGCCTGCCGTGAGGAAGGCTGGTGCTGGGGCCTCCGAGGCCGGGATCGGAGCCAGCTGAGGGGTTAGGCCAGTGTCAGGGCCAGGGAAACCAGAATCGGGGCCTCCCACGAGGCAAGGCCGCTGCTTGAGCCAGCGAGGTCTGGATCAGTCCACCGGGTAGCCAGGCCACAACTGGGGCCGTCAAGAGTGGGATCGGAATTTGCAACGCGGCATGCACAGAGAAATATTGTATAAAATTAAAACCAGATGCTTCCCCTAATCAGCAATAACTAGGAGGAAAAGGGCAACAGGAAGTGGTCGAGCTATAGAAAGGGCCCTATAGTGAAGCAATTAAGGTGACCAATCAGAGGGTATGGAATAGGGGGAGGATGGAACCTCTTTAAAAAGCAGGAGGTAGCCGGGCGTGGTGGCGCACGCTTGTAATCCCCGCGCTTGGGAGGCGGAGACAGGAGGATCGCGCAGGTTCGAAACCAGCCGTGCTGGCGTAAGAGACCCTGTTTCAAAAATATAAAATAGGTCTGGGAGTGTAGCCCGGAGGAAGGAGGGCTTCCAGGAACCCCAGTACCACCAAAAAAAAAAAAAAAAAAAAAAAAAAAATTAAATAAATAAAAAGCAGGAGGTACATAAACAAATGTGTCAACGTTAATCACCAAACAAGCATGGGATCGAGGGAGGGGGAGGGAATGGGATGGGGACTGGATGAGGGCTAATTGGATGATGTGCGCTTGTATATCCTCTCAAGTCTTGTATTCCAATGTGATGTATGATTACAATGCACCAATAAAAATAAATTAAAAAAAAAGAAATAGGCTCTCCGAAAGTTGGTGAGGCTGGCCTTGACCCTGTGTAGCCTCAACTCCAGTCTCAGCCTCCCAAGTATTGGAATTACAGGCATGTGCCACCAAGCCTGGTGTCAAATTTTTGCAATCTCAATAGAAGTCACAACATCCACCCAGTTGGTCAGACCAAAACCTCACAACCACCCAAGCTTTCTCCCTTTCCCTCACTCCTCTCTCTCCCTCACTCATTCCTCTAGCAACATCTGTCACTTTTCCGTCCAAAACATATGCCAAACCTATTCACTTCCGTCCACCTCTCTTACTATCAGCTTCTTCTAACCTCGCCTCTCACCTGCCCTTAAAGAGCCTCCAGTAGGCCCTCTGCTTGCAAGCCTGTCTCCTTTCAAGCCATTTTCCATGCAGCAGCCAAATGGACTTTTTGAAAAGTCACAGCAAGTCCTTTCTCTGCTTAAAACCCTTCCAGAAAACTGGGAGTTTGACTTAGTGGCGAAGTGTTTGCCTGGCATGCAGAAGACCCTGGCTTCAATCCCCAGCACCACAACTAACAAACAAGCAACCTCCCAGAGCTGCCCAGCACACTCAGAATAAAACCAAAACGCCTTCGCAGGGCCTGCAAGGTGCTACACAGTCCGGCCCCTGCCCGGACTCGGTTCTAGCCACTCTCCTGCTACTCCCTGCTCTCGGGGCTCACTGACCTTAATGCCTCCCAAACACGCTGACGGTACTCCTGCCACCGGGCCTTTGTACTTGCTCTTCTGCCCGGAATGTCCTCACCTCCAACGCCCCATGGCTGCCCTCTGCTCTCATTCCGGCCTCCAACCCTATGGACACCTCCACAGAGAGGCCTTTCCTCCTCCCTTCTCCCTTCACCTCCACAACACTTTCTTCTTCCTCCCTACTGGTTTATATCCTCTGCAGAAAGGCCACTAAAATTACCCGAGTAATTTGCTTTCTTGTGGACCGGGTGTTTGCCCCATCATTAGAACGCACACTCCAGTAAAGGCAGGGGTGGAATCCATTGGGTTTACTGCTGCACCCCCTGGTGCCTAGAAGTGTGCCCAGCACTTGATACAAACGTCCGGTAAATTAAATTGCACGGTATCAGACAGGACCTCGTTTCAGCCTCGTTGCATCTAGGGACAGCATTACTCTTAAAACTCTGGGTTGATCCCGGCTCTACTGCTTGCCATCTGTGTGACCTTGAACAGGTGTGCTAACCTTCCTGAGTCCAGATCACCCCATCTTAAAGTGAGGATGATCAACTGGGTACTTGAAGCTCAGGGAGTCCCCTCTGAGAGCCGCTAATCACCACCTCTGGGAACAAACTCACACACAGGAAAACTACCCTGTGTTCTGGTGCTTTAAAAAAAAAATTCCAAAGCTTACCCATGGGTCCTGCACCTCCAGGCTAGCCTGATGTTAGCCCCCATTCTACAGATGTGGAGAATGAGGCTCCGGGGACCCCAGGCAATTCAGTAGCAAAGCTAATCATCTTCTGGGGGCCATTGGGACCTCTAGATCTGCCCCCCAAATTTATCCACAACTCTCTCTGCTTGAGGGTGCACTTGGGGTGAGGGTGGGGGGGCTTTTGTTTTATTCCCTCCCCCTCCTGAGGAGTCAGTAACCAACAGTGTCTGTGCTTGGAATATTAATATCCCAGAAGCTTTTGTTTTGGGGTTGGGGGTGGTAGAGGCGGGATTTTCTGGTCAGAGGGGGGCTGAGCTTTTGGGACTGGGGCACTGGCCCTTTAAACTGTGTTGACAGCCAGAAGTCGTCATGGGGAGGGTGCCTAGAAAAAGGGACAGGGGAGGATTTGGAAGCGTGGCTGAGCAGGTGATCTGTAGACACCCAGGAATCCACTGTCCTCTGCCCTTATACCCAGAAATCCCGCCCCCAATCACTTCTCTCACAGAACCCGGGAGCCAGGTTCCCAGCCCCTCCTCTCTCAGGCTCCTGGAGCCTGCCCCCCCTTCCCTTTCACCCAGAAATCCTGCTCCCAACCACCTTCTCCCCCAGGCTGTAGCAGTTCACATCCCAGACCCTCTTCCCTCAGACCCAGGAGTCCAGACCCCAGCCCTCTTCCTTCAAACCTAGGAGTCTGAGCCCCCAGCCTTCTCCTTCAAACCAGGAGCCTAAACCTCCAGCCCCTCCTCCTTCTGGACCCAGGAGCCAGGGGTCCAAGACTACACAGCTGGTGGATGTTTCCACGGAGGCTAAGTGGGGTGGGGGAGCGCTTCCTGGGTCCTGAGTCAGCGAATACCCAAGGGAGTCTCAAGGTCATGGTCCCGGGAAGGTCACTGCCACCCTCTCTGTATCCGCTCTCCAGGGGGCTCCTGGCATCATGCCTCCTACCCCCTTCCTCCCCTAGGGAGGTGGTACATTCCTGCATCCTGACTGAACCCCCCCAGCCCCCCATCAATGGCGGAGTCCGAACATCCTCGCACAAAGCATCAATTCTTCCCCAGCTCAGCCTTGTAAAGGCGCCTGTATTCGCAGGACCTCGGCGGCAGGGTCCCAGCCCCTCCCCCTCAGAAACCTGGAGTGCGCCCTACCCAGCCCTTCCCTCTCTCAGGTCCCAGGAGTCTCTACCACCTCCTCGCCCTCCCTCAAGACTTAGGACTACAAGCCCCTAGCCCCCTCCTCCCTCACGACCCAGGGATGCAGGCCCCCAGCCCTCCTTTCTCAGACCTGGAGGGTCCAGGCTCACAAGCCTCTTCCCTCAGACCCAGGGGTCCTGCCCCTAGCCCTCCTCCTCCCTCAGAGCCAGGGGTCCAGACCCCACGCCTCCTCCCTCAGACCCAACGCTCCAGACCCCAGTCTTCCTCCTTCAGATCCAGGGGTCCAGACCTAGACCTTCTCCTATCAGAACAAGGGGTCCAGGCCTCAGTTGTCCTATTAGAACTATGAGTCAATGCCCCAGCCCTCCTCCCTCAGACCCAGGAGTCCAGGCCCAGCCCTCCTCTCTCAGACCCAGGGGTCCAAGCCCCAGCCCTCCTCCCTCAGACTCAGGGGTCCAGGCCCAGCCCTCCTCCCTCAGACCCAGGGGTCCTGGCCCCAGCCCTCCTCCCTCAGACCCAGGGGTCCAGGCCAAGCCCTTCTCCCTCAGACCCAGGGCTCCAGGCCCAGCCCTCCTTCCTCAGACCCAGGGGTCCAGGCCCAGCCCTCCTCCCTCAGACCCAGGGGTCCTGGCCCCAGCCCTCCTCCCTCAGACCCAGGGGTCCAGGTCCCAGCCCTCCTCCCTTAGACCTAGGAGTTCAGGCCTTGGCTCCTCCTCTTCTGGAAACTTTTGATTCTAAGTCCACAGCCTCAACAACAATCCTGCCTTCCTCCATCCTTTGTTTCTTTCCAATCTGGGGACGCGGGCATAAATGGGGGCGTAGGGGTGAGTCAGCAGCCTCACACACAAAGTCCTCCCTGTGCCCCCCACGTTCCTGGGATATTCGGGACTCCCTAGATTCCAGGCCTCATGCCCAGCCAAGGGGTGGGGAGTCCTCCGGAGGTTCACCCTGTGCGTGGGGTTGAGGCATAAATTCCTGGTCCCGGAAGGGTGCAAGCCTACAGTGAGCTCCCCCTGCTGATCCTCCAGTCCCAGTGCCCTCTATTCACCCCCTTCCCAGAAGAGCCCCAGCTCTGCCCCTACCCCGTTGCCCCACCGGGTGGTGCAGAGAGGCCTGGGTGCCTGTTTCCCACGGGTCTGGGGTCTGCACAAACTAAAACCATGGGTGTTTAGGTCCTGGTGCCACAGGCTACTGGATGCTGACGAGTCTGTCTCCAGCACCCCCCTCCACCCAGAGAAAGCTGCCTTTGTGTTCCCCAAGACGGGGACGGGCCAGGCTCGCACGACATTAACCCACCCCTGGGCCCTAGCCCTGCTCTAAGGTGGCAGACTGTATGGTGGAACCTAACTCCCACCCCTGGGGGTCTGGGGTGGGTGGGAGGGCCAGTGAGAGAAATCACCTAAGACCTGTTTCTTGGGGTGACTCACAATGAGGGCAGGGTCCCCGTTCTCCGAGTGGCTGGTCAGAACTTTAGCAGGGAAAAGTGAGTCACTCTGAGAGGAAAACATTATTCTCAATCTACAAGCCCCTCCCCAAGAGCTCCCCAACTCTTAAGAGCCTCTTTATTCTTTCCTGGGATCTGTGTATCTATTTGCTCCCTTCTGTTCTACCCAGTTCCTGGCCTATGGGTCTCTGTTCCTCGCTGTAAGCATCGCCTCTCCTGCTTCCTCTCCCCTGCCCTCTGAGGACCCTTCTTTCGCTTGGCACCAATCTCATCATCCTCTTTTGGTATTCTCAGCAGATGAGTTTGAGCCAGGAAAGAAAGCATACATTTTGGAAAGGGCACAGCTATGGGTTCCATCTTCCGTCCCCACTCCCGATGGCAGTGAGAGAGGAAAGGGGTGACTAAGAGGGAAATGTGGGGACCACAGATAGCTCCTGAGGTTTGGCGGAGAAGGCCATTCAGAAATATCCAGTGAAGAGGAAAGTATGAAGGGCCTTGGGACCGTGTGCCATCGCTGCCTGCCCCATGCTCTGCAGATGGAGAAACAGGCTCAGAGGACAGAGACTTGATGAAATTATACAGAGAAGACGGGGTGAGGCTGGGACCCAGTTCCTTCATTCCCAGCCCAGAGTTCTTCCCATGACGCCAAGCTTGCTCTCCACCTGTAAAGCCCCGCACCATGTAATTTAGAAGACATTTACAGAGAGGATTAGGGTGCCAGGAAGCAGTGAGTTTAAAATCAAGCCAAGAACAGGGCTTGGAGCTATCTCACGGAAGTGCTGAAGCGAGGGATCCTGACTGGGTAGGTGGTCATCTGGGGCTACATTTTGATTCTGAGAATCCAAAGTCCTGTGATTCTAAGCTGTCAAGATTCTAAGCTGGCAGTGTCCAGATCCCGGGACTCCAATGGGTCAAGATTTCAGAATGTTCAAGACATCCAGATGCTAGAATGCAAACACCCAGCTTCTAGAACTTTAAAGGTGCCATGGTTCTAAAGACTTCAGGGTTCTAGAATCTTAAAGATAACGCTCCGTATACCCTCAGACACTGTTTACTGGGTTCAACGGTTCCAGGACTCAATGAGCCTGGTTTTTAGCCTCAAAAACATAAAGAAAATTAAAAATTGATGGAACTGTAACTAAGGTATCAAAGCTGTCACCTGGGAAATTGGGGCGCATCTGTTGCAAAGAAAGGAACAGAGGAAAGTTAGGAAGCCGCCACAGAAGGCCAGAGAAGAAAGGCAGAGTGTGTGAAGTCAGCTTTGCTGTTCACGCAGTCGAGGGAGGCCCCGTCTCAAACCTTAGACGGGGAAGGTGTCACCGCACTCGACTTGCTGGAAGCCCCTTCTCATCTAAGCTGGCTTTCCCTTTCAGGTCACTGAGTTCAGCATCCTCACTTTACAGAATGGAAAACTGAACCTGGGAGAGGGGGGTGCCTGTCATCGGCGGCTTATGGCAAATGGCAAGTGCCAGGACAGAAACAGAGGTCCCCAGCCCTGTGCTGCCTGGTTACAACTCCTCTTCCAAATCCCCATAGAACAGCCAGCCTTCCTGCGTCCGCCCAGCCGCCTCCCAGCCATCCGTTCCTCCTCAAGAGTGACGCGGCCCACCAGGGACAGGGTGACCCATACTAGGTTTGAGATGCACACTGGACGGGAGTGTGAGTAGTTAGGTGACGTTTCCTGACCTTGCCCCCAGTGTCAGGGTCACCCCGTCTTGGGGGGGGGGGTCTCCAGCTCTCCACGGTGTGTAGTAAGTATGTGTGGACAGCTCCCTGGCGTGCGGAGGGGGCTTCTCGGGAAGTCACGGCCTGAGTGTGTGATGGTTTGGGGAGGCATCCGCTGAGCCCACGTGTGTGCCCACATGCCAGGGTTCTCGCTCCCCCTTGCCCACACACATGCACACAGACGTTCCCCACTCCAGCTCTGTGGTCTGCCCTGCTTGCCTCAATTCTTCTCCAGGGGCACAGAGGGATAGAGAGATAGAGGAATGAAGGCTGGGGACAGGGGATCCCGCCTTGGAGGTTGCATGGGGAGAGGAGGCAGAGAGACAGTGGGACAGAGAGACGGAGGAAGGAGAGAGGTGACAGAGGGTGCTAAAGGAATGGGTGACAGAATGACAGGGACAAGAGAGACCAGGCGAAGGGGCAGACGGGGGACAGAGAAGGGGAGGGGAGAGCAAGCCAGAGATGGGGAATGGGGGCAGACAGGGAGGGCAGAAATACGGGGACAGTGCAGGCTGAAGAGGGAGGATGGAGAGGCAGAGTGACCCAGGGAAAGGGACAGAGATCAGGGGACAGAGGTGGGGGACAAAGACGGGAAGGAGAGATGGGAACTGGGAGGCAAGGAGAGACAGGAATACACAGGAGGAGGGACAGGACTACGAGAGGGGACAGAGGACAAGGGTAGGAGTCCAAGACAAGAGAGGCGTCCAGAGACAGGCAGAGGGACGCAGAGACGAGACAGAAGGGCAGTGGGACCGGCCCGGCGAAGGCGGGCTGGGTGGGGGGGGGTCTCAGGCCCTTTGTCCCCGCCGGGATCCGGGCCTGTGCGGGTGGGGGGGCTGCGGCACCGCGGCCGGGGCCCGCGCCCCCTCCCCCGCTCGAGGCTCGGGGCTCGGGCTCCCGGCTCCGGCCCGCGCCGCGCTTTGTCCCGGGGAGGGGGCCCGGCCCGGCCCCGAGCGCATTGTTCGGCCTCTGCGGCCCCGCGGTGGCCGGGCTGTCACCGCGGCGCCCCCCGTTCCCACCCCCGCCCGGCCGGCCGACCCCGGCCCCCGACCCTACCTGGCCCCACCGCGGCCACCCACAGCAGCAGCAGCGGCCACTGGACGCGCCGGGCCCGGCCCATGGTGGTGCCGCCGCCGCCGCCGCCGCCGCCGCCGCTCGCTCCGGGCCCGGCACCTGCACCGCCCGCGCCGCCCGCCCCGCCCCCGCGCCCCGCCCCCTGCCCGCCCGGGGGCGGGGCCCGAGGCCGGGGCGGGGCCGGGAGGGGCGGGGGGCGGGAGCGAGGGAGGGGAGGGCGAGACAATGGGGGAGGGCGGGAGGCGCGGGAGCGGGGGGAGGGGTGCAGGGGTGGGGGAGGGGCGTCGCGAGCGAGGCCGCGGGTCTGTGCACCAGGTGCGCGCGAGGGCGCCGTGGGAGGGGCGCGAAGGTGCCGGGTGTGGCTTGGGTAGGGGGTGAGCGTGCGAGTGCCGGTAGGGTGCGGGGGTGAGTCAGAGGGGAGAGTGTCGCGTGAGGGGTGCGCTTGAGCTGGAGGTGGGTAATGCGGAAAGTTGAGTGTGACAGGTGCCCTGCGGGCAGGTGAGGACGAAGGTGACGCGATGTCCAGTCCGGTGAGCCGTGGGTGGCTGCGGGTCTCCCAGGGCCTGGCGGGGCTGGGGCTCAGGCCCGGGTGAGGGAGGGGTTGTCCCTGGATGTCGACTGGAAGGAAGCCGGAAACGCCTGAATCTTGAGTTCCAGGGAGGGAGGGTCTCTCGTGGACACCCCCAGGCCCTGGTGTCCCACTCCCACCCTTGTCTCCAGTCTGTGTGTCCTCTCTGCCACCCCCATTTCTCTCCCCATCCTTGAGGCCAACTCACCTCCCCAGATTTCTGTTGCTTCTCCATCCTGGGAATGTGTTTCTCTGAGCCCACCTCTGTGGGAACCTAAAGACCTGGTGCAAGACTGTCACCTATAGGACTCAGGAAGAGTGAAAAACCAACAGAAAGTAGAGTCCTCAGCCTCTTATGTGTCTAACTGACAATTAGGTGAGCTGAGGTCCAGATGTGCCAATTCTGAAAAGCCTTGCCCTTTCTCTCCATCATTATTAAAATATTCTACAGCTGGCCCCATCAAGGGACTTCAGGTCCAAGCACCCTTTCTGCCCAGTGCCAGGCTCCCAGCATCCTCTCTATCCCCAGAACTCCGTCAAGCCTCTGTCCCCAGGACCATGGCTCCGAGCAACTTACTCCCTTTCCAGCTCTCACTTTACCAGCTTCTGTAGACGGGAGCAGAGAGGTGGCCAGGCTGAGTCATTTCTCATCCTGCTTCCGGGGCTCACATTCTGTGACCTGGGTTAGGTGGGAGGGACGCATCTGACCTGTATTTGACATACTGGTTTCTGTTGCCAGTAGCACAATGCCACAGACTGGGTGAGTTATAAGGAGATGAGGTTTATTTTGGCAAGGTCTAGGAGTCGCTTCTGGTGATGGCCTTCTTGCTGGCAGAGTCCCCAGGTGGCACTGGGCATCACATGGCAAGAGACGAGGGATGTACATGTCTCTTCTGGTCTCGCTCTCATTATAAAGTCACCAGTATTCAATCATGGGGCACCACCCCGATGACTTTATTTAATCCTAATCACCCTAAAGGCCCCGCCTCTAAACACGGTAGGAGATTAAATTTCCACCCTCTTAATACCACACAATGGGGATTAAATTTCAACACATGAATCCTTGAGACAGCCAGGTGCCGTGGTATATGCCTGTAATCCCAGTACTTGGGAAGATGGAAAGTTAGAGACCAGCCTTAGCAATTTAGTGAGACCTTTGGTAAATAATCGAGACCTTGTTTCGAAATAAAAAATAAAAAGGCTAGGGGTGTAGCTCAGAAGTAGGATACCCCTGGTTTCAGTCTCCAGTACCAAAAAAAAAAAAAAAAATCTTTTCCCATCTTGATTAAGTATGGAACATCTCAGAAAATGTCATCAGCTGTGGTATATCCCTAAAGATATTAGTAATCTTTTTTTTTTTTTTTTTTTTTTTGCGAGTCTGGGGATGGAACCCAGGGGCATTTGACCTCTGAGCTACACCCCCTTCCCTATTTTTTATTCTTTATTTTGAAACAGGGTCTCACTAAGTTGCATAGGGCCTCACTAAGTAGCTGAGGCTGGCCGCGGACTGCGATCCTCCGGTCTCAGCCTCCCGAAGGCTGGGATCTCAAGCGTGCGCCACCAGGCCCGGCATTAGTTGTTATCTTTTGATCACATTTCTTCCATTGGAGTTTATGAGGAGATGGTGATCCTATCCTCATGCACCCCAGGGTACTAAGTTCATTAGGGTTTTTGAGCAAGTGACAGAAAATCCAACCCAACTGGCTCAAGAGAAAGAAACTGGTTTGTGACAAAAAGTTCTGGATGGCTGGGCGTGGTGGTGCACGCTTGTAATCCCAGCACTTGGGAGGTGAGACAGGCTCTCCGCAGCGTAGTGAGACCCTGTTTCAAAATAAAGAATAAAAAAACAGGCAGGGGGTGTAGCTTGGAGGTCGAATGCCCCTGGGTTCCATCCCCAGGCCCACAAATAAAAAGAAAGAAAGAAAGAGAGAGAGAAAGAATAAAAAATAGGTCTGGGGGTGTAGATCGAGGTAGAATGCCCCTGTATGTTCAATCTCTGGTACCACAAAAAGAAAAAAAAAAAAGTCCATGATCTGTCATTTTTTCTATGATTTTTTTTTTCTATTTTTTTGTACTCAGGGGCATTCTATCTCTGGGCTACAACCCCAGCCATATTTTTTCTCTTTTTGTGTGCTGGAGGTTAAACCCAGAGGCATTCTACCTCCCAGATAAGCCCCCAGCCCTATTTTATTTTATTTTTTAAATTTAGAAAGAGGGTCACTGGGTATGGTGGCGCACGCTTGTAATCCCCATGCTTGGGAGACGGAGACAGGAGGATCGCGCAGGTTCATAGTCAGCCTCGCTGGCTTAAGAGACCCTGTTTCCAAATAAATAAATAAAAGGTCTGGAAGTGCAGCCCAGAGGGAGAAGGGCTTCCAGGAACCCCAGTACCACACACACACACACACACAAAAAAAAAAAAAAAAAAAAAAAAAAAAGAAACAGAGTCTCACTAAATTGCAGAGGGCCTCATTAAGTAGATGAGGCTGGTCATGAACCTGTATTCCTCCTGTTTCTGCCTCCCAAGTACTGGGATTGCAAGTTGCTTTTTTTTTTTTTTTTCCCCCAAGGTCTGGGGATGGAACCCAGGGGCATTCAACCTCTGAGGTATACCCCCTGCCCTATTTTTTAATCTTTATTTTGAGACAGGGTCTCACTAAGTTGCAGAGGGTCTCACTAAGTAGCTGAGGCTGTCTGGGAACCGCGATCCTCCAGTCTCAGCCTCCCAAATGCTGGGATTACAAGTGTGCGCCACCACTTTTTTTTTTTTTTTTTTTTTTTAATTTTGAAACAGAGTCTTGCTAAATTTCAGAGGCTGGCTGAAAACCTGTGATCCACCTGTTTCAGCCCCCCAAATACTGGGATTACAAGTGTGCACCACTGTGCCCAGCCCTCTTTCTATCCTGAGGATGGACAGCTCCCCTCCTCTTGCAAGATGGTTGGCAAACAGCCCTGGGGCCAGATGCACATGTGAGGAGGGGAAGGGGAGAGACAAGACAATTAAGCCTGTACTTGGGAGGCTGAGACACAAGAATTGTAGGTTTAAGACCAACCTCAGCAATTTAGTGAAGCCCTCCGTAACCTAGCAAAATCCTGTTTCACAACAAAAAATTAAAATATGGCTGTGGTTATAGTTCAGAGGTAGAATGCCTCTGGATTCAATTTCCAGTATCACCACTACAAAAGAAAGAAAGAAGGGAAGAAAGAAAAGAAAGGAAGGAAGGAAGAAAAGACAGATAAGCAGAGAGAGCCAGGCTGAGGAGACTGAAAGCCGGCTTCCCCAGCTCTGGAGAGCGGGCGGCGCACTGTGAGAGCTGTAGGAGTGAGGGATGTTTGTGTTTGACCTGAACAACTACCAGTGGTACTTTGGTGTGAGCTTCCCCGGCCCTCACAGATGGGGCTGTGGGCAGAGCCTTGACCCAGCTGGACCCAGTCAGAGTCTTTCAGCTAAAACCTTAGAACTGAGACTCGAGTTGGTCTTGGTACTTAACGTCTCAGTGAGTGTGCTTGTCTACTGTGTGTGTGAAGCAGAAGAAGGTAGTCTGTAGGAAGGCAGTAAAATAAAGTGGGAGCCCAGGAAGCGGGGGGTGGGGGAGAGATTGATTCTGCAAGGAGACAATTTTGGTTTCACACAGACGTTCAATTCCTTTTTTTGTCCCTGGTGGGGCCAGGAGACCTAAGTCTTGCTTGGATTGTAAACTTCCAATAACATCATTTTTGCATAAGTCAGCATAAACAGTTTTTATTTCTTGCAACCAAAGGCCCATGAACAAAATCTCAGGAGCCATTAACAAGAGTCCTCCTCCTCTTCCTCCTCCTCCTTTCCTCCTCCTCCTCCTCCTTTCCTCCTCCTCCTCCTTTCCTCCTCCTCCTCCTTTCCTCCTCCTCCTCTTCCTCCTCCTCCCCCTCTCCCTCTCCCTCCTCCTCCTCCTTCCTCCTCTCCCTCCCCCTCCTCCCCCTCCTCCTCCTCCTTCCTCCTCTCCCTCCCCCTCCTCCTCCTCCTTCCTCCTCTCCCTCCCCCTCCTCCTCCTCCTTCCTTCTCTTCCTCCTCCTCCTCCTCCTCCTCCTCCTCCTCCTCCTCCTCCTCCTCCTCCTCCTCTCCTCCTTCCTCCTTACAGTACTAAGTGGTGATGGAACCCAGGGCCTCACACAGGCTGGCCAAGCACTCTACAACTGAGCTGTATCCCCAGCCCTTTTTATTTTTATCTTGAGACAAAGTCTTGCTAAGTTTCCTAAGATGGCCTCTGACTTTCAGTCCTCCTGCTTCAGCCTCCCAAGTAGGTGGTATTATATATAGGTGTATGCCACCACTCCTGGCTACAAGTCCTTACTCACAGAGGCATGGTATAGGACATTATGGAAAAACTTGCCCCTAGAATCAATATCTGCTGGATGTGGTGCCTTCCTGAACCTCGAGAAGCAGCCAGGAGAGGCTTCAGGGGACTTCAAAATTAAGTGTTCTGACCACAGACCCCAGTGAAGCCCACCTGCCATGTCATGAGCCCAAAGACATGTTCTGATCACACGCCCAGTTGCATTATCATCAGAACAATAGACTCTTTGCCAGGCGTGGGGATCCAGGCCTGTGACCCCAGTACTGCTAAGGCAGAGACAGGAGGATCACAGGTTCGAGAACAGCCTCCGCTAGTAGTGAGACTCTCATCAACCTAGCAAAACCCTGTTTCAAAATAAAAAATTAAAAATAGGGCTGGGAGCTGGGCATAGTAATCACAGCACTTGGGGGGCTGAGAAAGGAGGAACATGGTTTGAGGCCAGCCTCAGCTACTTAGTGAGGCCCTTTGCAACTCAGTGAGACCCGGTTTCAAAATAAAGAATAAAAAAATAGGGCAGGGGGTGTAGCCCGGAGGTCAAATGCCCCTGGGTTCCACCCCCAGACCCGCAAAAAAAAAAAAAAAAAAAAAAGAAATACACGTTTATACATTCAAAGACACATTTGGGGGTTCATAGCTCCTCTTTTTTGGGGGGTGGTACTGGGGGTGGAACCCAGAGGCTTTCTACCTCCGGGCTATACTCCCAGACCTATTTTATATATTTTTGGAAACAGGGTCTCACTGAGTTGCTGAGAGCCTCACTAAATAGCTGAGGCTGGCTTCGAACCTGCGCGATCCTCCTGTCTCAGCCTCCCAAGCGCGGGGATAACAAGCGTGCGCCACCACGCCCGGCTCATGGATCCTCTTTTATAGGAGATTTTCCTGAGGGGTGGGTAGGAAGAGTTATGTGAGGATGACCTCAGTTTGGTAGTCACAATATGATTCAGGTATCATCTCCCAGGTCTTCAAGGACAGGTTGGGCTGTTTTGTGTGTGTGTGTGTGTGTGTGTGTGTGTGTGTGTGTGTGTGTGACCACGGATTGAACCCAGAGGCCAGGGGATTTCTGCTTCCAAATTTGCTTAGAGCCTCACTAAGTTGCCAAGGCTGGCTGGCTTCGAACCTGTGCGATCCTCCTGTCTCGCCTCCCAAGTACTGGGATTACAAGTGTGTGCCACCATGCTCAGCTAGCCTCAATCTTTTTTTTTTTTTTTTTTTTTCTGAACAGGGGATGGAACCCAGGGACATTCTACCTCTGAGCTACACCCTCAGCCCTATTTTTTATTCTGTGTGTGTGTGTGTGTGTGTGTGTGTGTGTGTGGTACTGGGGGTGGAACCCAGGGGCTTTTCTACCTCCGGGCTATACTCCCAGATCTGTTTTATACTTTATTTGGAAACAGGGTCTCACTAAGCTGCTGAGACCCTCACTAAGTATCTGAGGCTGGCTTCGAACCTGTGCGATCCTCCTGTCTCAGCCTCCCAAGCGTGGGGATTACAAGCGTGCGCCACCACGCCCGGCCTTAGCCTCAATCTTGAAAATGGAACATCTGAGAAATTGTTGTCTCAGCTGTAGAGAATCATGAGAAAAACAATCTTGACTTTTTTTTTTTTCGATACTGGGGGTGGAACCCAGGGGCATTCTACGTCCAAGCTGCACCCCAACCCTATTTTTTTTATTCTTTATTTTGAAACAGGGTCTCACTAAGTTGCAGAGGGCCTCACTAAGCAGTAGCTGAGGGTGTCTGCAATCGCAATCTTCCTCCTGTCTCAGCCTCCCAAATGCTGGGATTACAAGTGTGCGCCACCACGCCCGGCTCTGGCTCAGGTATGTTGGAAGGAACCATCAGAGATGTAATCCATCCTTCATTACATTACTACATTACTCCTTCATATGTTCCTTCCTTCCTCATCTGCCATATTCCAGATATATTCCAGGCACTAGGAATGTCCACCATGGTCATTATAATGGGGCAAGTTAGCAGAAAACAAAAAATGACCGTGCTAGTTAACCGTTGCGCCCTAACAAAACACCCCAAACTCTCGTCGTGTGAAATGATACCCTTTGTATTGGATGATTCTGTGGGTCTGGAATTTGAGGGGGATTAGTGTGCATTGCTTCACCATGGACTGGAGCCAAAACGGGCTGCCTGGCAGACACAGCTGGAGAGGGATGGGAGCCTCTTCTGGGGCTCTATATTTGAGGTCTTGGTTCTGGCTGCCGATTGGCGGGGTGGGGATTGAATTGTGTCCTTCTTCCCAAACATGTGTTAAAGTTCTAGCCCTACGCCATGCATGTGACCTTTTTTGGAAATAGAGCCTTTGCCAGTGTGACTAAGGCAATGGTTAAACCCATTCGTATTGGATTAGGGTGAGCCCTAAGTCCAAGGACTGCTGTTAGAGAGAGATCTGGAGGCACACAACCGTGATGACAGGGGTGTCTATGGAGTGACGCAGCTCAAGCTGAGGCATGCCAAGGACTGTTGGCATCTGTCAGAGACAGAAAGAGGCCAGGAGGGAATCCTCCCAAGGCCTTAAGATGGAGCGAGTGCTGCCAAAGCCTCAGTTTTGAATTTCAAATTTCAGCAACAGAACTGGGAGAGAGCGAGTCCACCCAGTTTGTAAGTTTGTAGTAATTTATTACAGTAGCCCTAGGACACGGATGTAGCTGCTTCTTCTCCATATGGTATCTGCTGGGGCTCAGGGACACCGTGGCTCCTTCACTTGCTCACTGTCTGGTGCCTGGGCTCCCTCTCCACGTGGCTTCTATCTTCTATGCATGAATAGCTTGGGCTTCCTCTCAGCATGGGGGCTCACGGAAGTTGGACTTGTTTTTTTTATATTAGAGGGTTGACCTAGTGGCATTCTACCACTGAGCTATATCCTAGCCCTTTTTATTTTTAATGTGTGTGTGTGTGTGTGTGTGTGTGTGTGTGTGTGTGTGAGAGAGAGAGAGAGAGAGAGAGAGAGAGAGAGAGAGAGAGAGAGAGAGACAGAGACAGACTGGGGGTTGAACCCAGGGATGTGCTACCACTGACCTACAACCCCAACCCTTAATTATTTATTTTTTATTTTTTGTGGTACTGTAGATGGAACTCATGGACATTCGACCTCTAAGCTACACCCACAGCCCTTTTTGGTTTTTATTTTATTATTATTATTTTTGTGTGTGTGTGGTACTAGGGATGAAACCCAGGGGCTTTCTACCTCTAGGCTACACTCCCAGACCTATTTTATATTTTATTTAGAAACAGGGTCTCACTAAGTTGCTGAGAGCCTCACTCAGTAGCTGAGGTTGGCTTTGAACTTGTGCGATCCTCGCTCTGTCTCAGCCTCCCAAGCACTGGGATTACAAGCGTGCGCCACCATGTCCAGCGTGAAGATGAGGCTTTTAAAGTCTGGATCCAGTCAAGCGTGGTGGTGCACGCTTGTAATCCCCGGGCTTGGGAGGCAGAGACAGGAGGATTGAGCAGGTTTGAAGCTAAGCCTTGCTGGCTTAAGAGACCCTGTTTCCAAATAAAAATATAGGTCTGGGAGTGTAGCCCAGAGGTAGAAGGGTTTCCAGGAACCCCAGTACCACCTAAATAAATAAATAAATAAATAAATAATAAAATAAAATAAAAATAAAGTCTGGATCCAGAATGTGGCTCACCATAACTTCCAGCACAAAGCACTCACAGTGTTATTCCCATTCAATAGTCAGAGATACCGACTTCACCTCTTTAAGCAACGCAATGACAGGTATCATGGAATTGGAGGAAGTCCCCCTCCTCTAAAAAATAATGCCCTGAATTGCTCCCATATGCCACAGATGCCTTTTTTTTGGGGGGGGTCCTGGGGATTGAACACAGGGGCATTTTACCTTCAGCCAGCTACACCCTTAGCCCTAGCCCTTTCTATTGTTTATTTTTATTTATTTTTAATTTTTTGCAGGTCTGGAGATGGAACCCAGGGGCACTCGACCTCTGAGCTACACCCCCTGCCCTAATTTTTATTATTTATTTTGAAACCGGGTCTCACTGAGTTGCAAAGGGCCTCACTAAGTAGCTGAGGCTGGCTTTGAACCTGCACGATCCTCCGGTCTCAGCCTCCCAAATGCTGGGCTTACAAGCGTGCGCCACCACGCCCGGCTCTATTTTGTTTTGAAATAGGGTCTCACTAGGGTACTGAGAATCTCACTGAGGCTGGCTTCGAACCTGCACTCCTGTCTCAGCCTCCCCGTTTTAGAATTAAAGGTGTGCACCACCAGGTGTCTTATTTTCTTCACCAGCCCTAGCCCTCAGGCCTCATGGGGAGTGTAGCCCCATCTCTATGAGCTGCCTCAGTGAACCATGGGAAACATGAGTTCTTCAATATTGTGCTCCAAGAGGGCCATTGAGACAGTGAGCTTGGTTTTTTCTCCTTTAGTCCTAAGGCCTCCTAGAGAATAAAACACAGTCTTCATCCCCTGTCCCCAGAGCATCAGGGGAAATGCAGTCCTGTCCTTATTACTTACTGCAGGGCACCAAGGGAGTCCTGGCCACCAGGTTAACTTCCATCTGTCTCCTGTCCCAGAGCATCCTAGGAATTGGGACATGTCTCCTTAGAACAACAAAGGAGTCTTAACCTTTGAAGTTTGGGAGATGAGGTAACAGGAAGGTTGGCTCTTGGGGGGGGGGGAGTGAATCAGAAGATTGCATCTGGAAGCCAGAAATAGATATGGAGGCAGTGTGCTGTGGGGGCGGGGCAGAGGGCCTGCTTCCAAGGCAGGGGCCTCAAATGCCCGGGTCTACCTCGTGGCCTTTAATTCTAGGAGCCTGCGGAATCCCCCTGCATTCATCCTCTGAAGACAGGCACTGCAGAGAAGGGCAGACCCGGCCTCGTTCACTGGTACAAAAATTTTTATTTACATATAAATAAATAATATGAATATTAGTCGATAATGACAACAATATTAATAGAACCAAGAGCTCTCTATGTGACTTTTCACATTCTCTTCAGTCTCCTTTGCTTCTCAGGACCACTCAGTGAGATAGCTCTTTCAGTGGGATAGATGTTTTGGTGGGACAGATTTTTCGTTGAGATAGATCTTTCGGTGGGATAGATCTTTCGGTGGGATAGATCTTTTGGTAGCCTGGAAAACAGGCCCAGAGAAGACAGGACACTGGCACACAAGTCCACAGGCTGGGAGCCGCGGAAGGGTCAAAGAGGCGCCCTGGAGCCAGCCAGGGAGGTGGGATGGGGACTCAGGTCCAGAGGAGAACACCTCCCCAGAGTCTGATGGCCGTCAGTAGAGTGACAGTGAGGCTGAGGCGGGCAGGGCTGGGCCAGGGGGCGTCCCCGCTGCGGTACTGCACATCTCGGAGCGGGTGGTTACAGCCACTTCCAGGACAGCAGGAGATGTTGAGATGGGTCAGGCTGAAGGCGTCGGCCACATGGGAGCCCTGGCACCAGGACGCGGTGGCGCAGCCTCTCACCGTGATGGTCGGCTTCCCTGGCCCTGTGGAAACAGGAGCCTGAAGTGAGGTCCCTGGGTCCTGGGCCTGAGCCCGGAGCTATCAAGTGGGGGACATGCCACCTTGTGGCTGAGTGCTACCTCCACTGCTACCCGGGGAAAATACTGATTCTCAAAGTGTGGGCCGGGAACCCCCGGGGGTCCCTAAGAACCATTCCGGGCATCTGGGAAGCAAAAATGATTCTCATAAGGCTAAGACACACTTGGCTCCTTTCCAACAGACTGATGCAAAAGCAAGATAAGGATCCAGCTACTTGAAATGGCTTTGGGACACAGTAAAACAATGCCAGTCTTCTCATTACTCTGTGTACGCGTGTGTGTGATCGAACCCGCACCTTTTATTTGTTTGTTTGACTGATTGATTTTGTGGTACTGGGAATGGAACCCAGGGGCGTTTTACCACTAAGTTACACCTCAGTCCTATTTTATTCTTTTATTTTTTTGGTGCTTGGGGTTAAACCCAGGGGATTGTACTTCCAGGCTACACCCTCAGCCCTATTTTTGATTATTTTTTGAAAAAGGGTCTCACTGAGTTGCAAAGGACCTCACTAAGTAGCTGAGGCTGGCTGCGAACCACAATCCTCCTGTTTCAGCCTCCCAAAGGCTGGGATTACAAGGGTTCGCCACCACGCCCGGCTCCGCAAAGGCTATTCTTGAACCTGGCAATCTCCTGTCTCACCCGTCTAAGTACTGGGATTACAAGTGTGCACCACATGCCCGCCTAGCTATACTTGGCTATCTTATTCTTTTATTTTGAAACAGGGCCTCACTAAGTTGCAGGATGCAACCTAGGCCCTTTTAAGGTTTTTTTTTTTTTTTTTGGTACTGGGGATTGAGCTCAGGGATTGATTCTACCTCTGAGCTAGATCCTCAGCCCTATTTTATTTTAAATTTTGAAACAGTCTTACTAAATAGCTGAGGTTCTCACCAAACTGCTGATCCTAGCCTTGAACCCACAATCTTCCTGTCTCAGCCTCCCAAGTACAGGATTTATTAACTTTTTTTTTTTTTTTTTTGGCACTGGAGATTGAACCCAGGGGCATTCTACCTCAGAGTTACACCCCCTAACCCCATTTTATTTTAATTAATTAATTAATTAATTAATTTGTGGTACTGAGAATTGAGCCTGAGGGCATTCTATCTCAGAGCTACACCCATATCCCTATTTCATTTTTATTTTGAAATAGGGTCTCACTAGGTTGAAGAAAGTCTCACTACTTGCTGAGGCTGTTTTACGTGTGTGTGTGTGTGTGTGTGTGTGGTACTGGGGATTGAACTCAGGGGCATTCTACCTCTGAGTTCGTTTCCCCCCCCTCCCCCAGTACTGGAGATGGAACCCAGGGCATTCTACCGCCAAGCTAGACCCCCAGCCCTATTTTTTATTCTTTATTTTGAAACAGGGTCTCACTGAGTTGTAGAAGGCCCCACTAAGTAGCTGAGGCTGGCCGCGAACAGAGATCCTTCTGTCTTACCCTCCAAATGCTGGGATTACAAGCATGCACCACCATGCCCAGCTTAATTTTTTTTTAAAAAACATAATCTTTTTTTTGTTTCTTTTTTTGCAGTACTGGGGATAGAACCCAGGGGCATTCTACCTCCGAGCTACACTCCCTGCCCTATTTTTTATACTTTATTTTTGAAACAGGGTCTCACTAAGTTGTGAAGGGCCTCACTAAGTGGCTGAGGCTGTCGGCGAACCGCGATCCTCCTCTCTCAGCCTCCTGAATGCTTGTAAAAGCGTGCGCCACCACTCCCGGCAAACAGGGTCTTACTAAGTTGCAGAGTACCTCTCTATGTTGCTGAGACTGGCTTTGAACCTACATTCCTCCAGTCTCAGCCTCCCGATTACTGGGATTATGGGTGTGCATCACCACATCCAGCACAGAAGAGAATCTTGAAATCAAAATGTTTGAGAATAAAGCTGGCTGGGCGTGGTGGTGCACACCTGTAATCCCAGTACTTGGGAGGCTAAGACAGGAAGATCACAGGTTCAAGGACAGCTTGAACAAGTAGTGAGACTCTTATCAATCTAGTGAGACCCTGTTTCAAAATAAAATAGCTGGGGGTATAGTTTGGATGTAGAATGCTCCTGGTTTCAATCCCCAGTACCAAAAAATAAAAAACTAAGGCCAGGCATGATGGTGCACACCTATATATATAGTCCTAGTACTTGGGAAGCTGAGACAGGAAGATCACAGGTTCGTTGCCAGCCTCAGCTACTTAGTGAAGCCTTCTGTAACTTAGTGAGACCCTGTTTCAAAATAAAGAATAAGGCGGGGCGTGGTGGTGCACGCTTGTAATCCCTGCGCTTGGGAGGCGGAGACAGGAGAATCGCGTAGGTTCGAAGCCATCCTCTTTGGCTTAAAAGACCCTGTTTCCAAATTTAAAAAAAAAGTATAAAATAGGTCTGGGAGTGTAGCCCGCAGGTAGAGGGTTTCCAGGAACCCCAGCACCACCAAAAAAATAAAAATAAAAATAAAAAAATAAATAAATAAAAATTTAAAAAGTGGGCTGTGGGTGGAGCTCAGAGGTAGAATGCCCCTGGGTTTAATCCCTGGCACCACTAAAAACAAACAAACCACCCAGCCTCAGCAACTTAGACCCTCAGCAACTTGGTGAGACCTGTTTCAAAATAAAAAAAATAAAAAAGGTCTGGGGGTGTAGCTCAGAGGCTGAATGCCCTGGGGTTCAATCCCTAGTGCCCCTCCTCCCCCCAAAAGTTGGAGAACCACTGAACTAGGGAGCCCTTCCCATGAAATTTCCATAGGAAGTCTCGCCCGCCATAGGAAATCACACCCCCAAAGAAGCCCATTCTTCTATGGTAGGAAAGTTCTTTTCCTAATGGACAGGACCTCACTACAGTTTGCATCCTCCTGAAGGTAGTCTAGATTTCTCCATGGATTTTTCCACCAGGTCGAAGTCCAACTAGAAGTCAACCTTTCCGGCAACCTTCTCACCCCCAGGAAGGGTCTCCGCCCCGCCTCCCAAGGAGCCTCACCATTGCTGCCTGTGGCTTCCAGACATTGATTCATGGGGCCTTGGCAGTCGATGAGGGCAGCGTCTTCGGAGGAACATGCACCGGTGCTGTTGCCCTCACAGCTGTAACACTGCAAGCCATTCGGCGGCAGGTTTTGAAGCTCCAGCGCTTAGAAGAGAGACGAAGACCAGGGAGATGAGCACATGGGTCCCGCGTCCTGGAATTTACCCCCCAGACGCTCGGCCCGAGGCGCCACAGAGCCACCTAGCGGTCAGGCTGTGAATTGCACTTTCTTTTGGGGGTGGGTTCCCTTAAGGTTTCTATCAGAAACCCCAATCCTCAGCTCCACATCTGGCCAGGCACAGTGCTGGACCCTGGGTAAGCAACTATGGGCAGAACTGCCCTCTGAGAACTTAAAGTTTAGAGTCACACTGTCCACTACGGGCAGCCCTTGGCCACATGTGGTTGTTTAAGTTTAAATATATATATATATATATATATATATATATATATATATATATATATATATATATATATATATATATATATATAATGTGTCTCAGCCTCCCAAATATTATATTTAATACGAGCCAGGCATGGCGGTGCACGCTTGTAATTCCAGCATTTGGGAGGCTGAGACAGGAGGATCATGGTTCGCAGCCAGCCTCAGCTACTTAGGCCCTTTGCAACTCAGTGAGACCCTATTTCAAAGTAAAGAATCAAAAATAGGGATAGGGGTGTAGCTCGGAGATAGAATGCCCCTGGGTTCCATCCCTAGTACCGCAAAATAAATAAATTAATAAAACAATTAATTAATATTAATTAATAATTATTAATTAATACTATTAATAATTAATATTAAAGTCGGTTCACATTTCAAGTCTTCCATGGTCACATACTAATGGCTACTATATTAGACTGCAGCAATATAGGCTTTCCATCACCATGAAAAGTTCTTTGGGCAGAATACAACAAGGGATATATATTGTAGTGAGGAAGAAGGAGAGTGAAATTTCCTGGAGGAGGATGTTAAAGCTGAGATATCACACCGGGCCTGGTGGCGCACGCTTGTAATCCTAGGACTTGGGAGGCTGAGATAGAAGGATCAAGGATTCTCCGCCAGCCTCAGCTACTTAGTGAGGCCTTCGGCAATTTAGTGAGAGAGACACCCTGTTTCAAAATAAAGAATAAAAAGGGGTGTACCTCAGAAGTAGAATGCGCCTGGGTTTAATCCCCAGTACCGCAAAAAAAAAAAAAAAAAAAAAGAAAGAAAAGAAAAGAAAAAGAAAAGAAAAGAAAAGAAAAGAAAAAGAAAGCTGAGGCCAGGCGTGGTAACACAATCTTGGCTTGTTCTAAGTCTGGTCTAAGGCTGGCTTAGAAGCTGCGATCCTCCCGCCTCAGCCTCCCAAGTACTGGGATTACAAACTTGTGCTACCACACCCGGCTTGTGGCTGGGAAATTGTAGATAACAAATGAAGACCATGATGTGGACAGGCGCAGGATAACCTGGGCTCCGGCACGGCCTTTGGATCTGATTCTAAGAGCAAGGGGAGGAAGGTATGGTGGCATGCAGCGGTCACCCCAGTTCTTGGAAGGCTGAGATAAAATCATCAGATGTGAGAGCAGGCTCTGCAACTTAGCAAGACCCTCGGCAACTTAGTAAGACCGTTTCAAAATTTAAAAAAGAGAGCCGGGCGTGGTGGCGCACGCTTGTAATTCCAGCATTCGGGAGGCTGAGACCTGGAGGATCGCGCGGTTCGCGGACAACCTCAGCTGCTTAGTGAGGCCCTCTGCAACTCAGTGAGACCCAGTTTCAAAATAAAGAATAAAAAATAGGGCAGGGGGTGTAGCTTAGAGGTCAAATGCCCCTGGGTTCCATCCCCAGATTCCCCCCAAAAAAATTTTTTTTAAAGAGGCTGGGTGTGGTGGCCCATGCCGGTAATCATAATACGTGGGAGGCTATCGGTGGACCACTGGTTTGAGAACAGCCTCAGCAAGTAGTGGGACTCATCAACCTAGCAAGATCGTATTTCAAAATAAAAAAAATAAATAAAGAGCGCTGGGTGTGTTGCTTGGAGGGAGATGCATCTGGGTTCAATCTCCACTACCATAATCAATCAATCAATCAATGGAAGGGAGAGTCACTGAAGTGCTCGGGGAAGGAGTGTGACATGACCAGGTTTACATTTTTGAAAAATCACTCTGCTGGGCATGCCCCTGGGTTCAACCCCCTCCTCTACCAATAAATAAGTAACAAAATAAAAAGATGAAAAGGGCCGGCAGTGTAGCTCAAAGGTAGAACACTCCTGAGTTCAATCTCCAGTACCAAATAAAATAAAATAAAACAAAACAGACACAAACAAATAAAATAAGTAGCTCAATGGTAGGTGAGCCCCTGGGTTCAATCCCCAGTACTGCCAAAAAAAAAAAAAAAAAAAAAAGGAAAACCCCTACTCTTTATTTTACTTATTTATTTTTTGTGGTACTGGGGGCAGAACCCAGGGGCATTCTACCTTTGAGCTACACCCATAGCCCTATATTTTATTCTTTATTTTGAAACAGGGTCTCACTGAATTGCAGAGAGCCTCACTAAGGAGCTGAGGCTGTCCTCGAAACGCCATCCTCCGCTCTCAGCCTCCCAAATGCTGGGGCTACAAGCGTGAAGCCACCACGCCCGGCTAAACCCCTACCCTTGCTGCTGTGTTCAGCCTGGGCTGTAGAGAGGCAGGAGAAGGATTCCAGAGAGAGCAGGAGGCGGGAAGCCCAGGTCCCAGGGAGCGAGTGTGGTTTCACGGAATTCCCTGGCAGTCCTGGTCTGAGGAAAGGCTTGGGGGGAAGAAGTGGGTCGCACTTTGCAGAAGGGCTCCCGCAGACCCCCCTGCCGCGTACCTGGGCCCCTGTTGCATTTGGTGGTGTTACAACACTGCAGGAAGTGGAAGCTGTGGTTGTTGTGGAAGCCGGTGGGGCCCGGGCAGCCCGGAAGGTAGCCGCAGCCCCGGGAGTGTTGTTCATCCCTTCTGCTGCCTACGGGGCGAGGAGAGAGGTCAGGGGCCACGTCGCAGGTGAGAGCCAGTCACTGGGTTTCCCCGCTGCAGCAGGCGTTCGGCTATTCTCTGCTTCTGCCTTTATCCTGGGACCCTTGTTTTACTTAGGGTAGCCATAGACTCCCCGGGTAGAGGCATGTGATCAGGTTCTGGCCAATGTGATATAAACAGAAGTGGTTTATGGAACTTCCAGAAAGAGGAGTGCCTCTTTTGTTTTGCCCCTTCTTTCTGCCTGCCTTCCTCTTTCCTGGAACTTGGACATGAGACCTGGAGTTCTGGCAGCCCGGTTGGGCTATGAGGCAGTCTTGAGAATGAAAGTAATGTGTAAGAAATAAAGAAGCATCTGGGTTCCTGGTGACCTTGAACCTGTTCCAGCGACCCTAGACGACCTACCACAGGACGTCTGTGGTGAGAGAATTCACCCCTGTTGCCTGGGGTCTCTGTGGAGTGCAGCCTGGGGAGGAGCAAGCAGGACTGACCTTGGAGGCTGCGGGTCACCACCTCCACGCACTGCTCCCAGGGGTGGCGGCACTGCAGACTCTGCTCCCGGCCCCTCTGGCAGCTCATGTCTGACGAGGTGCAGGAGACACACTCGAGGTAGCGGCTGTAGGGGAAGGCGAGTGCCCGGCCTGTGGAAGAGGGGCGAGGCGGTGAGCCTCCGTAGGCTGAGTCCTGGAGCTCCAGCCCCGGAGCGCTCACCTCAGCATCAGGCCCTCCTCGGTCCACCCTGCCCCAGCCGCTCGAGCCCTGCCCACCCAGAATCTTTCTGATCCACCCCATCCCTTCCAGCCCCGAGTCCACCCAGCTTAGCTCGCCTTCAGCCCCAGCTTCCTCCCTCCGGTTCCTGCCCTTGCCCTCAACACCCTCCCCTCCTGCGCGTTCCCACACGATGTGCCTGATACTCCCGCCTGAACCCTGTCCACTGTTCAGAAGCCCTCCATGGCGCCGGGCGTGGTGGCGCACGCTTGTAATCCCCGCGCTTGGGAGGCAGAGACAGGAGGATCGCGCAGGTTCGAAGCCAGCCGCGCGCGCTGGCTTAGGAGACCCTGTTTCCAAATAAAAATGTAAAAATAGGTCTGGGAGTGTAGCCCGGAGATAGAAGGGCTTCCAGGAACCCCAGTACCACCAAAAAAAAAAAAAAAAAAAAAAAAAAAAAGAAGCCCTCCATGGCTCCCTGTCACACTTAGGATAAAATCCAAGACTAGGAAAGTGGCATTCAAGGCCCATTAGAGACTGGGTCCTGCTGTACCTCCCCACTGGCCCTCAGACTCCACACCTGCTGACCTCCCACAGTCCCCAAGGACACGTGCTTCCCTGTGTTACGTTGGGGGACCTGCCCCGGGGACCCTGTTGGGCTCCCGTGTGAGAGAGAGGTAACTGCAGGTTCTTGTTCTGAACTAGGTATAGATAAAACACTAGTCCGAACTCTTGCTGAAACTTAAATGAGTTTGTTATTACAAAGATAGAAAGATAGAATATAGTTTAATACAGCCCTATACTATCCCTAGCCTGAGATAGTATAGGGGGGTGAGTTGAAAAGAAGTCACGGAAGATTCCTGGATACAGAGTATTTTATAACCAGTCTTCTGACCTGACTAGATCCGCCCTTTCTCCTGGGGCAGATCTTTTGATATGGAGATTCCTCCCTGTAGACTTGTGTCTTCTCCGGCACAGACCCCAGGCTTTTTGTTACACTCCAAAATGTGTTAAGTTGCTTATCAGGAGTCTAGGATCCCCCTACAGTCCTTGAGGAAATTCACTTCTCTTAGAAATGTAAAAAGACCCTAGGCTTTTGGGATTCTTCTATTCTCTTGCTAATTACCCTTGGTTTTTTTTTTTTTTTTTTTTTTTGTGGTACTGGGGTTCCTGCAAGCCCTTCTACCTCCGGGCTACACTCCCAGACCTATTTTATATTTTTGAAACAGGGTCTCTTACGCCAGCGCGGCTGGCTTCCAACCTGCGCGATCCTCCTGTCTCTGCCTCCCAAGCGCGGGGATTACAAGCGTGCGCCACCACGCCCGGCTGTGTTTCTTGTTTTTTTTTTTTTTTAACTATCGAAGATATATTTTGAAAATTGAAAATATTTCCCAATACTGGTTACATTAATACTTTTTTTTGTGGGTATGCGGATGGAACCCAGGGACATTTGACCTCTGAGCTACACCCCCTGCCCTATTTTTTATTCTTTATTTTGAAACAGGGTCTCACTGAGTTGCGAAGGGCCTCACTAAGTAGCTGAGGCTGTCCGCAAACCGTGACCCTCCAGCCTCAGCCTCCTGAATGCTGGATTACAAGCATGCGCCACCATACCTGGCTACATTAATACATTTTGATGCCTCTTCTCAATACTGGTACACCAGCATCGGCATGGCCACTGCCTTCATCCAGAAAAGCACTCCCCTGCTTCCTACTTGCCTTAATTTCCACTCATTCTTCAGGGGTCATCTCCAATCTCGCCTCCCCAGCGAGCCCCTCTGACTCACAGGGCTAGGTGAGGTCTTCCCTTTGGGCCCCCCAGCTCCCTCCATCGCAGCCCTGCCCGCTCTGGGTCATCACTCTCTGGTGATGTCTGTCTCCCCCCTAGACTGTGAGCTCCTGAGGGCAGGACCAGGATTGCCCTGGCCACTGCTGTATCCCAGCAACACCCAGCGGAGGAGGACCAGGGCTAGAGAAGATAGTTAATAAATACTGTTAAATGAATGGATGAATTAGCCAGGTGTGGTGGCACACACCTGTAATCCCAGTACATGGGAGGCTGAGACAGGAGGACAGCAGGTGTGAGGCCAGCCTCAGCAACTTAGACCTTATTTCAAATAAAAAAAAAAAATAAAAGAAAGGGCTAGAGGTATGGCTGGAAGGTAGAATGCCCATCCAAAAAAAGAAAAAAAAAAAAAAGACATCGCCTTTCCCTTTCTTTCTTTCTTCCCTTTCTTTCTTTCTTCTTTTCTTTTTTTTCTTTCTTTCTTTTTTTGGTGGGTCTGGGGATAGAACCCAGG
Source organism: Muscardinus avellanarius (assembly GCF_963383645.1). Lineage (NCBI taxonomy): Eukaryota > Metazoa > Chordata > Mammalia > Rodentia > Gliridae > Muscardinus > Muscardinus avellanarius. The sequence continues at coordinate 55,544,551 of NC_137796.1, forward strand.
GTCATTCTACTTCCAAGCTACACCCCCTGTCCTATTTTTATTCTTTTTATTTTGAAACAGGGTCTCACTGAGTTGCAGAGGGCCTCACTAAGGAGCTGAGGCTGTCCGCGAACCGCGATCCTCCGGTCTCAGACTCCCGAATGCTGGGATTACAAGTGTGCGCCGCCACGCTTGTTTTCCTTCTCTTTCTCTCACTGCTCTTTCTGGTGGGGGCTAGCTGCCATCGTGTGTGTGTGTGTGTGTGTGTGTGTGTGTGTGTGTGTGTGTGTGTGTGTGTCTTGTTCCTGCATTTGTTTGCAGTACTGGAGATGGACACAGGGGGCGCACTACCACCAAGCTACACTTTCAGCCCTTTTTGAGACAAGGTCTCACCAAATTGTGAATGCTGGCCTAGGACTTGGGATCTTCCTGCCCCAGCCTCCAGCAGGCACATGCCACCATGCCTGTGCCAGCTGCCATATTGTAAGGACTCTCCAGCAGCACCATGGAGAGTTCTATGTGGTTGGGAACCAAGGCCTTGAGGCCTTTGCCAAGGCCGTGAGAGGCTGGGAGCCTTGGGATAACTACCGCCCTTGCTGACAGCTTGACTGGAAGCCCAGGAAAGACCCCCGAGCCAGCCATTCTGGGAGCTTTTTTTTTTTTGGTACTGGGGTTGAACCCAATGGCATTCTTCTCCATTTTTTTACTTTGAAATAGGAATTTGCTAAGTTGCTAAGAGTTTCGCTAAGTTGCTGAGGCTGGCCTTGAACCTGTGATCCTCCTGCCTCGGCCTCCCATGTACTAGGATCACAGGTGTGCACCACCAAGCCCAGCACTCCAGGACTGTTGTCCTCCAGATACTTTGTGAAATAATAGCTGGCTATTTTTTGTTTGTTTCAGGCTTGTGGCAGCATGTAATACAGCAAGAAACAACCTGTTCACAGCCAAATGGCCTGAGAGGTCAGAGCCACACTTGATTGATCCATGGTGACTTTGCCTTTCATACAGACCTTCCTGCCCAGGCCAACTGGATCGGTAACTTTTCCCTGGAAACACCAGATCTGTCCTCTGCCCAGGCCTTGGCTTAGGCCGTTGCTCAGCCTGGCAGGCGCTTCCTCCTGACCCAAGATATCCCAGCTGAGTCTGGGCCAAGACTTAAAGGAGAGAAAATCGTTCCAGCCAAGGCTCTCTGCTGGCAGGCTGGCTGTGATTTGGTGACTCATTGGCATCCCCAGCCAAATAATCTTCCTCAAACAAAAATACCTAAAAGGCCAACAACCCTTGTGTGTGTGGTACTGGGGATTGAACCCAGGGGCATTCTACCTCCTAGCTGCATGGCCAGCCCTCTTTATTTAGTTATTTATTTTGAAATAGGCTCTCACAACATTGCTGAGGGCCAGGCTAAGTTGCTGAGGCTGACCTCGAACTTGTGATCCTCCTGTCTCAGCCTCCCAAGTACTAGGATTACAGCCACGTGCAACCATGCCCGGCTCCTCTCTTTTCTTGAATAAACCGATCACAGCGATTTTAAAGTTCCTCGAGTAATAATCCCAGTATCTGAATCACCATGAATCTGTTTCTGTTGTTTGATTTTTCTTTTGGTTTCTGCTCAATTGGTTCTTTTCATTTTCTCAGGAAAGTCTTTATTCGATACCAGACATTATAGATGAAAAATTTAAAGGTTCTAAATGATGTTATCTTCCAAAGATGGTCAGGTTTTCTTCCTGTTAAGGGTTGGCTCGGGCTTTGTGTGTTTGGAGAGGCACTAGGAATTGATACCAAGGTTATTCTACCTTTGAGCTACACACCCCTCAGTTCTATTTGATTATTTTTTATTTAAAAATTTTTCTTTTGGAACAGGGTGTGGTGGCACATGCTTATCATTCCAGAACTTGGGAGACTGAGATAAGAGGGTCGCAGGTTTGAAGTCAACCTGGGCAACTTAGTGAGACCCTGTTTCCAAATAAAAAATACAGCCGGGCGTGGTGGCGCACGCTTGTAATCCCCGTGCTTGGGAGGCTGAGACAGGAGGATCGCGCAGGTTCGAAGCCAGCGTCAGCTGGCTTAAGAGACCAGGTCTGAGAGTGCAGTCTGGAGGTAGAAGGCCCCTGAGTTCCATCCCCAGTACCCCCCCCCACACACACACACAGAAAACAAACAAAACAATACAATACAATAGGGCTGGATATATAGCCCGGGGGTAGAAGGCTAGGTTTTTAACCCCAGTACTATAACAGAAAAACAGAGAGAGACAAAGAATGAAAACAGGTCTTGCTATGTTGCTAAGAGTTTTACTACATTGCTGAGGCTGTTTTCTTTCTTTTTTTTTTTTTTTTTTTGAGAGTCTGGGGATGGAACCCAGGGGCATCCCCCTCTCTTTCTCTTTCTCTCTCATCTCCTCCTCTCTCTCTCTCTCTTACACACACACACACTGAAGTTACAGGCATTCAACGCCACACATGACTAAATGAGGCTTTTTTTGGGAGTGGGGGAGGGTCCTGGAGATTGAACCCAGGGGCATTCTATTTTCAAGCTACACTCCCAGCCCTATTTCTTCCTTTTCCTTTTTCTTTTCTTTCCTCCTTTCTTTCTTCCCTCCCTCCTTTCTCTCTTTCTTTCTCTCTCTTTCTTTCTCTCTCTCTCTCTTTCTTTCTTTCTTTCTTTCTTTCTTTCTTTCTTCCTTCCTTCCTTCCTTCCTTCCTTCCTTTTTCTTTTTCTTTCTATTTTCTGTACTAGGGATGGAACCCGGGGCATTCTACCTCCAAGCTACACTGCCAGCCCTATTTTTTATTCTTTATTTTGAGACAGGGTCTCACTGAGTTGCAAAGGGCCTCACTAAGTAGCTGAGGCTGGTTGTGAACCTGGATTCTCCTGTCTCAGGCTCCCAAATGCTGGGATTACAAGCGTGTGTCACCATGCCGGGCTTCCTTTTACTTTTCTTTTCTTTTCTTTTTTTTTTTTTTGCAGGTCTGGGGTTGGAACCCAGAATCATCTGACCTCCGAGCTACACCCCCTGCCCTGTTTTTTATTCTTTACTTAGAAACCGGGTCTCACTAAGTTGCAGAGGGCCTCACTTAGTAGCTGAGGCTGTCTGCGAACTGCGATCCTACGGTCTCAGCCTCCCGAATGCTGAGATTATAAGTGTGTGCCACCACGCCTGGCTTTCTTTTACTTTTTGAATATGGCTACTAAAACATCTAAAATGACCCATGTGGCTTCTCTTTTGTTTTACTGGACAGAGCCTTCTGAGCCACACCTGCTCCCTCGCCTTGCGGCACTGGGGACTGAACCTAGAGGCATTCTACCACAAGCTACACCCCAAACCCTATTTATTTATTTATTTATTTATTTATTTATGAGACAGGATTTAAGTTGCTGATTCTTGCTATTTTGCTGAGGCTGACCGCGAACATGTGATCCTCCTGTCTCAGCCTCCCAAATACTGGGATTACAAGTGCGTGCCACCATGCCAGGCTTGAACTGGGCTTTTATTATTTTTATTTTTAAATTTTTTTTTGGTGGTACTGGGGGTGGAACCCAGAGGCTTTCTACCACTGGGCTATACTCTCAGACCTGTTTTTTAACATTTTATTTGGAAACAGGGTCTCACTAAGTTGCTGAGAGCCTCACTCAGTAGCTGGGGCTGGCTTCGAACCTGTGGGATTCTCCTGTCTCCGCCTCCCAAGCACGAGGATCACAAGCGTGTGCCACCACGCCCGGCTGAACTGGGCTTTTAAAGGGCTAGTCCACTTCAACTTGCCCTGAAGCCTAGGGTGAGGTCTCAGAGGGATGTCCAGGGAGATTTCCAAGACCTCTCCAGCTTGGCATCTCATCCGCCCTAACATTCCGTGTCTGCTGCAAGCCTGGCTCTGTTCTGTGTCTCCCAAGCTACTATTTTCTGCTGAGTTTCTTGAAGTCTCACCCTACACATGCACAGCTTGCCAATGGCTTCAGGGAAACATATCTACAGATTTGGGGACTCCCTTCTCTGTGGCCCCATCTATTCTAAGATTATACCTCTCGTTTCCCAGACACTCTGGCAGTCCCACACCCCATACTGCCTTCTCAGTCTAGCGACTCTGTCTCTGCGCGGGCTCTATTTCCCCTGAATTGGAAAGCGCGCTCAGGGGGAAAGCCAGGTGGTCTGCGAAACTCAACTTCTTTACTTCCCTTGCCTCAAAGTTTGTAGAGCATCGCGCTCCTCCCCCTGCCGGATGTTCTCCACTGACTGAAGATCATCGTCAGAGCCGGCAGCGGCAGAGGGTTACTCTCCCACAAGTGACTCCATCAGGACCAGGACTGTCTCCTCCAAACACGCTGCCGGGCACTAAGGCCCGCTCAGTTACCTGCTGAAGAGCCTTCCAAGCTGGGCGTGGTGGCGCACGCTTGTAATCCCCGCGCCTGGGAGGCTGAGACAGGAGGATCGCGCGGGTTCGAAGCCAGCCTCAGCTACTTAGTGAGGCTTTCAGCAATTTAGTGAGACCCTGTTTCCAAATAAAATATAAAATAGGTCTGAGAGTATAGCCTGGAGGTAGAAAGCCTCTGGGTTCCACCCCCAGTACCACTAAAAATAAATAAATAAATAAATAAATATAAAGCGCCTTCCATCTGACCACTCCGCTTCCTCTGACACCTTCATCTGGCATCCTCTTCCCCTGCACAGCCTCTCCCACCTCCTCATCTACTCTCGCTTCCCGCCAATCTGTCCACCATCCTGAGGGCAGAATAATTTGTTCAAAACATAAATGTGCTTAGCCAGGTGTGGGCACATGCCTATAATCCCAGTACTTGGGAGGCTGAGACAGAAGGATCATAGGTTTGAGCTCAGCCTCGGCAGTTTAGCAAGACCCTGTTTCCGAAAAAAAATGGGGTGCAGAATGCCCCCGGGTTCAATTTCTAGTACTACCACAAACAAACAAACAAGCCAAAAATGAATAAAATGATTAATAAAATGGGTGTGGTGATGCACACCTGTAATCCCAGTCTTTGGAAGGCTGAGATAGGGGCGTCGCAGGTTTGAAGACAGCTTTAGCAAGGTAGCTAGACTCTCAGCACCCTAGCAAAACCTTGTTTATTGTTTTTATTTATTTTTTTTTTGCAGTACTGGGGATGGAACCGAGGGGCATTCAACCTCTGAGCTACACCTCCACCCCCAGCCCTATTTTTTAATTCTTTATTTTGAAACAAAATATCACTGAGTTGCTAGCTGAGACTGTCCTCAAACCATGATCCTCTGGTCTTAGCTTCCCAAATGCTGGGATTAAAAGCGTGCGCCACCATGCCTGGCTTAGGACCTTGTTTTAAAACAATAAATACAAAAGGCCAGTGGTGTAGCTCAGAGGTAGCATACCCCAGGGGTCTATTCTTAGTACTACTACTACTACTACTACTACTACTACTACTACTACTACTGATGATAGTAATAGTAAAGGAAATAAATATGCTTGACACCTGTAATCCTAGGATTTGGGAGGTGGGAGGCTGAGATAGGAAAATAGTAGATTAGAGGCCAGCTTCAGTAAATTAGCAAGGCCTTCTTTCCAAACAAAAAATAAAACTGGGCTGGGGGTATAGCTCAGATACAAAATGCCCCTGGGCTCAATCCCCTGTTAGGGGCAAATATTAATATTGCATTTTATACATGACAGTCACCTGTGCCGAGCCTATGGCCTGGGATGACCTTCTAATCGGAAGTGGGTTTGGGGATAGTTTGAGATGAGAATGGGGTTGTGGCTGGGCTGGACACAGTGGAGTTGGATGGTGAATGGATTAAAGAATGGAGTCTGAGCAGCGTGTGGTGGTGCACGCTGGTAATCCCAGCATTTGGGAGGCTGAGACAGGAGGATCATGGTTCACAGACAGCCTCAGCTACTTAGTGAGGCCCTCTGCAACTCAGTGTGACCTTGTTTCAAAAATAAAGAATAAAAAATAGGGCTGGGGGTGTAGCTCGGAGGTAGAATGCCCCTGGGTTCCACCCTCAGTACTGCAGAAGGAAAGAAAGAAAGAAAGAAAGAAAGAAAGAAAGAAAGAAAGCAAGCCAGCCAGGCATGGTGGCGCACGCTTGTAATCCCTGCGCTTGGGAGGCTGAGACAAGAGGATCGCACAGGTTCGAAGCCAGCCTCGGCTACTTAGTGAGACCCTGTTTCCAAATAAAATATAAAATAGGTCTTGGAGTATAGCCCGGAGGTAGAAAGCCTCTGGGTTCCACCCCTAGTACCACCAGAAAGAAAGAAAGAAAGAAAGAAAGAAAGAAAGAAAGAAAGAAAGAAAGAAAGAAAGAAGCAAGCAGTTGGGGTGGCGCATAGTCTGGGACAGGGTGGTGGGGATAATGAGGCTGTGCTGGGGACAGCTGGGGCTGGGGACGGCGAGGGCTACCTACTCACCAGGTTTGGGCTGGTTGCACAAGTCATGCCCGCACATGGTCTCTGTGAGGCTGATGATCTGATTGCCCATCCGATAGCTCATGGTCCTGTTGGTTTTCTCTGGGTGGGTGCAGCCTCTCTCCACCACCTCCAGCCATTCTCCTGTAAGGAAGGCGTCCTTAGTGCTCCACGGCCCCTCCCGGGCCCGACCAGCTTCTGACGTGCCTGGTCCCATGGCCACCCGCTCCCAGGGCTGACCCCTGAGAAGCCACTCTTCTTGTTTGGGTTCAACGCTGATATTTCTGGAGTTACCCCCAGCCTGTGCCGCCCCATCTCCCCCACATGAGGAGCCAATTCTTTCTCTCTCTCTCTTTTGTGATACTCAGGAAGTGAACCCGGGGCGTTCTTCCTAGCCCTTTTTAATTTTTGTTTTGAAACTGGTCTTGGTAGATTGCTGAGTCTCACTCCATTGCTCAAGCTATCCTCAAATCTGTGATCCTCCAGTCTCAGCCTCCCAAGTACTGGGGTTACAGGTATGTGCCACGATGACTACTGAGCCCATACTCTCTTAATGACGCGATCCCTGGGACTTTCTGGATCCATTTACCCCTTGTCTCCTCCTATCCCCAACCCAAATTTAGTGATCTCAGCAGGAAGACACCTCTAATAATAATTTTTTTTTTTTTTGTCTGTGGAGATAGGGTCTTACTAGGTTGCTGCAAGTCTTGCTAAATTACTGAGGCTGTCCTTGAACCTGCAATTATCCTGTCTCAGCCTTCTAAGTACTGGGATTATAGGTGTGTGCCACCATGCCCAGCTCATTTTGCTACATCTGTTTCAGATAGCTATATTTTCTTCATGGTACTGGGGGATGAATCCAAGGTCTTGCAAATGCTAGGCAGGTGCTCTACCATTGAGCTACACACCCAGACCTTTATATTTTATTCTATTTTATTTTATTGTGGTGTGTGTGTGTGTGTGTGTGTGTCTGCAGATGGAACCCAGGAGCATTCAACCGCCGAGCTATACCCCCTGCCCTACTTTTTATTCTTTATTTTGAAACCGGGTCTCACTGAGTTGCAGAGGGCCTCACTAAGTAGCTGAGGCTGTCTGAGAACTGCCATCCTCCGGTCTCAGCCTCCCGAATGCTGGGAGTACAAGCGTGCGCTACCACGCCCGGCCAGTAGTTCTAATTCTTCATATGCAGAACAATATGAACTATTGTTTTAAAAGCTCACGTGAAACTGTGTCATATTTTGCAACTTTTTCCCTCTTAACCTAATGGTTTTGAGATGCAGCCATACTGATACTTGCCGCGTAGCATTCTATTATGTGATTATACCATAATGTCTCTCCTCTGCTGTGCACGGACTTGAGGTTGTTCCTGATTTTGCATATCACAGTCACTGCCACTAAGAAATCCTCACACAGGTGTTCCTGTGCATATGTGGCCAAAGCCTCTGGAATCTCCACATTCCTAAGAGTTGAATTGCTGCCTACTATGGGGTAGATGAATCTTCATTTGTACCAAATCTTGACAAACTGGACCAACCCCCGACACAGACACACACATCACCACCACCACGGGGTCTGCATCCCCACATTCCAACCAATCTGTGTATTGTCAATATTTTATTTTATTTTTGGAATGGAACCTAAGGCCTTGCACATGCTAAGAGTATGCGCTCCACTGAGCTACACCATCAGCCACTACTGTCCAAGACTGTTATTTATTGTTATTTATTGTGTGTGTGGTACTGGGGGTGGAAACTAGAGGCTTTCTACCTTCAAGCTATATTCCCAGCCCTATTTTATATTTTACTTGGAAACAGGGTCTCACTAAGTTGCTGAGAGCCTCAATAAGTAGCTGAGGCTGGCTTCGAACCTGCGCGATCCTCCTGTCGCAGCCTCCCAAGCGCGGGATTACAAGCGTCACCACGCCCGGCTCTCTGTTCAAGTTTTAAATGCTTGCCAATCTTGTGGGTGTAAAACGGAGTGCCCCAACACTCCTCCCTTGCTAACTCCTGGGGAGAGACGTTTTCTTGGTTTCCTCCGCTGGGGAAGGGAGCTCACCTTCCCAGATGTTTAGGACTGTGGTCCTGCAGAGGTCCTGGCCAAGGGCGCACTCTTCCACCTGGCAGTGCCCGTTTCTCTCACACCTCATGCATCGCAGTCCCCAGGAGGCTGAGGGAAGGGAGGGAGGAGAGGGAAAGGAGAGGTGGTTACACCCGGGATCTGCCTGCCTCTTGTCTCCTCACACCCCGCAATACGCGGCCCATCTTCAGGCCCAGTCCACTCAGATTTGTGCTTCACGTTCCACTGCCCCTCTGTTTTAACACGTAATTCCATCTCGAAGGTTTTGTTTTTGTTTTAATTTTGTGGTCCTGGGTATTGAACCCGGGAGCATTTTACCTTCGAGCTTTTTACCCCCAGCCCTATTTTATATTTTTATTTTGCAACACTACATTGCTGGGGCCGGCCACCAATTTGTGATTCTCCAGTCTCAGGCTCCGAAATCCAAGGAGTACAGGCCAGAGCCAACGTGCCTGGTGTCTTTCTGAAATTGTAAACCCAGCTCCTCAGCCCTCTGGAGATAATATCCCAGCTAATCTAATCTCCCTTGAGATTCTAAGTCTCCGCCCCTAGCCCCGCCCCAACGTTCCAGCCCCGCCCACAAGCTCACCCAACGTCCTGTCTCCGCCCCTAGCCCCTCCCATGCGCTCAGGCCACGCCCCTGACTCCTCCCCGACTCTGCAGCCCCACCCTCCAGACACAGTACTTAGGTTTAGCCTCGCTCTTTGGCTCCGCCCCACGCGGAGGCCCCGCCCACATCCCCTCCCCGCCGTCCCAGCCCCGCCCTCCGGACCCCTATTTAGGCTTTAGCCCCGCCCCGAGCCCCTCCTTCTCCACCCACGTCCTCTCGGCGGTTCCAGCCAGGTCCGCTCTCCACCCCGAGGCTTCCCGGACGTCTGCTTCCATCCCCAGATCCTGGGTTCATTACTCACGGGCCTCCCGCGGTCCGCCCGCCCCGCCGCGCCCGGACCTGACTCAGGCCCTTCTCAAGTCCATTCATTCGCTCACACTTTCCGGGGGAAGCGGGCGCGGCGGGGGGGAGTAGTGAAAGGGAGGTGTCCTCCAGGGTCCTCCAGGGACGGCCCGCCCGGCACCGGGCCGAGTCAAGGGGGCGCGGGCCTCCCTGGTCTCAAGGGAGGGGGCGCAGAGGCGAGCGCGCCTTGGGCAAGAACTGGCGGCCACCCCGGGAGTCACCAGCCTCCACCTGGGCCCGGCCGAGCTGCTCGTCCCCGTGCGCCCCCCCCCCCCTCGGCGTGCAACTGAGCCGGGCGCCGGGGAGGGCGCCGCCGCCCCGAGCTCCCGACCTTGCTGGGTGCCGAGCACACATGCAGGGTGCGGTGCCACCGGGACTACAGCTGTCGATGGCCCGAGAGGCGCCGGCAGCTGAGCCCCGCGGCCCGGGCCCCGGGAGGCTGTCCGCCCCCTGCCCGCCCCCCCCCCTCCGGCCGGCCCCTACCTGGGATGCAGCAAGCCAGCATTAGTAGCCCTGGGCACAGCAGCGGGCGGCCCATGCTCGGGCTCCGGCTCCCTCCTGCACCTCTTCTGAGTCTGAGCCCGGGAAGGAGAGTTTTGTGGCCCCGGGAACTCCTCCCAGAGGTTTTGCTAAGGAGCCAGTCAGCAGCAGATGCGTTAACACCCCTCACCCCCCTCCCCACAAAACTTCCTGTCCCGGGGCGAGGCCAGAGGGTTGTGTGCGTGTGTGTGTGTGTGTGTGTGGGGGGGGTTTGCTGATTCGTACGTGTTCACAGCTCTGTCATCAAACTGTTCAAATTCTAGTTCTCTTTCTTCCTGCTTGGGACCTTGGGTGGGACTTTGCCGGGAGGCAGAATGAGGTTTAAAATTTGTCACCAAGGGAGACTGAATGTGGTGATTATTAGATAGTACTAGGAGTTTTTGCAAGTCTTGTTAGGGGAGGGAGGTGATAGCACTGTGGTTCTGTGGGAAAATGCCTTTATCACTTAGAGATGCACTCTGAAATATTTGGAAGTGGAATGGGTAGTATCCACCATTTGCCTTAAAAAATTTATTTCAGCCAAACAGATTGTGGTACCCCCAGCCTTTAAGCCCAGTACTTGGGAGGCTGAGGCAGGAGACGAGAATCGCAGGTTCTTGGCCAGCCTCAACAATTTAGTGAGGCCATTCATAACTGAATGAGACCCTGTATCAAAATAAAAATTATAAAACAGGTTAGGAGTGTAACTCAGAGGTAGAATGCCTCTGGGTTCCACCCCCAGTACCACAAGAAAATAATAAAGAAATAAAATCAGTCTGGGCATGTAGCTCAGAGGTAGAATGCCTCTGGGTTCAATCCCAGTACCACAAAAGTTAAATAAATAAATAAATAAATAAATAAATAAATAAATAAATAAATAAGCTGGGCGTGATGGCGCACGCTTGTAATCCCCGCGTTTGGGATGCTGAGACAGGAGGATCGTGCAGGTTCGAAGCCAGCCTCAGCTGATTTTAAGAGACCCAGTTTCCAAATAAAATATAAAAAATAGGTCTGGGAGTGTAGCCTGAAGGTAGAAGGCCCCTGGGCTCCATCCCCAGCACCACCAAAAAAAAAAAAAAATAATAAAAATAAATAAATAAATAAATAAATAAACTTTCAGGTAAAGGCAAAACAACCAAATATTTGTATTAATTGTATCAATTTTATAGTATATGGGGCATATGCCATCCTGTCTCTGTTCTACACACACACACACACACACACACACACACACACACACACACAGATGCTTCTGTTCAGTGAGAGCAATTTAATGCCGGGGAAACGCCCAGAGTCATGGGTGGTCAGAATGGAGCGCTCACCAGATTCTTCCTCCATTCACTGAGGACCTAGCTGTGCTGGACACCTGCCCGGGAGCTGGGGCTAGGGTAGGAAACCAAGCACAGCTGCCACCCCTGTCCTACTGACCCTGGGGAGCATGAGCGTTATCTAATCGTGCATTGTTAGTGGTTCGGGGAAGTACAGGGTGTGAGGGAGGGAGGGCTGTTTTAGGTGGGGCGACCCAGAGGCGTCCCTGGGCGGGTGGCACCTGAATAGTGAGGGCAGACATGTGGCAGATGTGTAGGAGGACCTTTCCAAGGAGCAGGAAAAGCCATTGCAGAGGACCAGCGGTGGGCATGAGTCTGCCGAGGTAGAGAAACCCAAGAGTCTGTGGCTGCCCACTAGGGAGGGAGGGAGTAGAAGGTGGTGCCAGGCGTGGTGGCACAGGCTGGAATCCTAGTATTTGGGAGGCTGAGAAAGGAGGATCTCAGGTGGGTTTTTTTTTTTTTTTTTTTTTTTGGTGGTACTGGGGTTCCTGGAAGCCCTTCTACCTCCGGGCTACACTCCCAGACCTATTTTTACATTTTTATTTGGAAACAGGGTCTCCTAAGCCAGTGTGCACGGCTGGCTTCGAACCTGCGCGATCCTCCTGTCTCCGCCTCCCAAGCGCGGGGATTACAAGCGTGCGCCACTGCGCCCGGCAAGGATCTCAGGTTTGAGTCCAGCCTCAGCAACAATCCTCAGTACCAAAAAAAGTACCAACTACCTCTATAATTAATGATTATACTATTGTGCTTCTTATTAATTTGTCCAAGCCTTAAGCTAATACTTTTTTTGTTATAGTACTAGATATTAAACCCAATGGTATTCTACCACTAAGCTACACTATTATTATTATTATTAATTATTATTATTATTATTATTAATTATTTGGTACTAGGGATTGAAGCCAGGGGTGCTCTACCTCTGAGCTACATCCTAGCCTTTTTTTTTTTTTTTTTTGGTGGTACTGGGGTTTCTGGAAGCCCTTCTACCTCCAGGCTATACTCCCAGACCTATTTTATACTTTTTTATTTGGAAATAGGGTCTCTTAAGCCAGCACGGTTGGCTTCGAACCTGCGCGATCCTCCTGTCTCCGCCTTCCAAGCGCGCGCCACCATGTCCGGCTCATCCCTAGCCTTTTAATATTTTTTTTGTGAGCCAGGCATGGTGGTACACACTTGTAATCCCAGTACTCGGGAGGCTGAGACAGGAGAATCATTCAGGTTCAAAGCCAGCCTCAGCTATTTAGTTAGACTCTCAGCAACTTAGTGAGACCCTGTTTCCAAAAAAATATAAAATAGGTCTGGGAGTGTAGCCCAGAGGTAGTAAGCCTCTGTGTTCCATCCCCAGTAACAACATTTTTTTTTTTTTTTTTTCGTTTTGAAACAAGGACTTGTGGGTATGGTGGCATATACTTGTAATCCCAGCATCTGGGAGGCTGACAGGAGGATCTGGGTTCTTGGCCAGCCTCAGCTATTTAGTGAGGCCCTTTGCAACTCAGTGAGACCCTGTTTCAAAATAAAGAATAAAATATAGGGCTGGATGGAGGTGTAGCACAGAAGTAGAATGCCCCGAGGTTCCGTCTGTAGCACCGCCAAAAAAAAAAAAAAAAAAAAAAAAAAAAAAAATAGGCCTGGGGTATAGCTTGGAGGTAGAATGCCCCTGGGGGTTCCATCCCCAGTACTGCAAAATAAATAAATAAATAAATAAATAAATAAATAAAGAAAGAAAGAAAGAAGCACGGTCTTGTTAGGTTGCTAGAAGTTTTGCTACATTGCTGAGGTTGTCCTCAAACCTGAAAGTCTCCCGTCTCAGCCTCCCAAGTACTGGCCTTGAGTTTGCCATCCTCCTGCCTTCGCCTGCCAAGTAGCTGGGATTATAGGTGTGCCCCACTGAAGCTACCTTAAACTGATGATGTGAAGACAAGAAAAGCACCAGAGGAACCCTCTCTCCTAAGAAGCTGTGTGGCTTAGCGGTTAAGAGCATCGGGGCTGGTCCAGGCTGTGAGGGTTTAAATTCCAGCTGTTCACTAGCTGGGTGAGCTCCAACAGGTGACTCAACCTCCCTGTGTCCCAAGCTCTTTATCTGGGAGTTGGACATCGCGAGTGTCTCCTTCCCACTTGGTTTGATGTTACAGGGAGATAAGAGAATGCGCCCAGGATGCTTGCCACAGACTGGGGCAGAGCATGTGCTCCGTAAAACAACAGCTGCTGTGATCATTGATGTTGCTCCGACTCTGGACTCTGGGCTGCGCTTCTTCTTCCCGGAGCGGGAAGCAGCTGGCGATGTCCTGAAGCGTGAGATGGGCAGGTGTCACGCTGCAGGTGGCTGCTGGGCCACTCCCTGGCTGCGTCACCCAGGGCCAACACAGTCCTCCGTTATGTCCGGAGCCTCCCATTGCCTCAACTGGAGAATTAGGTCCCCTCTTGGGGTTGGCATGAAGCCTGAACATTCATTAATGTGAATGAGGCAGGGAAATAGAAAGTTGGGGTATTGGTCCAGACAAGGTTTAATTAATTAATTAATTAATTGTGTGTGTGTGTGTGGGGGTTCAGCTCTTTCTTTTTTTTTTTTTTAAGTTTAAAACAGAGTCTTGCTAAATTGTTGGGGCTGCCCTTTCACCTACAATCCTCCTGTGTCTCAGCCTCCCAAGTGCTGAGATTACAAACATGTGCTGCTAGGCCCTGCTCAGCCAGGTTTGAGATCCAACTCAGCTACTCTCTTGTGGATGACCATGGGAAGATGGCGGCTTCACTCCATTCATCCTCAGTTTTCTCACCAGGAAAATGTGTCTGGAGTAGGTGGAAGGTATCTCTCACTGAAAAGAAAACTCAGGTTTGGAGGCTTGTGACGCTGTACAGTCCCGTGCTAAGCCTCCCTGGGGTGATGACCTCATAGGTCTGGAATGTAATTTCTTTCTCTCTCTCTCTCTCTCTCTCCTTATTTATTGGGTACTGGAAGTTGAACCCAGGGTTATTTTTACCTCTGAGCTACAGCTCCAGCCCTATTTTATTCTCATTGTACGCATGTGTAGTACTGGGGCTTGAACCCAGGGCCCTATATTTTATTCTTTATTATGAAACAAGGTCTCACTGAGTTGCAAAGGGCCTCACTAAGTAGCTGAGGCTGTCTGCAAACCCGGATCCTCCTTTCTCCGCCTCCCAAATGCTGGTATTGCAAGCGTGCGCCACCACGTCTGGCTCCAGCCTCAGCAATTTAGCAAGACCTTCATTAACTTGTTTCAAAAGACTTGTTTCAAAATAAAAGAATAAAATAGGAGCCAGGCATGATGGCACATACCTGTAAACCCAGTACTTGGGAGGCTGAGACAGGAGGATGGCAGGTTTGAGGAGAGCTTCAGCAAGTAGTGAGATTCTCATCAACCTAGCAAGACTCTGTTTGCAAATAAGAAATAAAATTGGGCTGGGAGCCGGGCATGGTGGTACACACTTGTAATCTCAGTACTTGGGAGGCTGAGACAGGAGGATGGCAGATTTGCAGCCAGCCTCAGCTACTTAGTGAGGCCGTCCGCAACTTAGTGGGACCCTGTTTCAAAATTAAAAATTAAAAAAATGGGGCTGGGGGTGTAGCTTGGAGGTAGAATGCCCCTGGGTTCCATCCCCAGTACGGCAAAATAAATAAATAAATAAACAAACGGCAAAATAAATAAATAAATAAACAAACAAATAATAAAAACATAGGGCTGGGGTGTAAATTGGAGGCAGAACTCTCCTGGATTCAATCCTCAGCACAATGAATGAATGAATGAATGAATGAATAAATAAATAAATAAATAAATAAAATTGCTGAGACTGGTCTTGAACTTAAGGTCCTCCTGTCTCAACCTCCCAAGTACTGGGCTTACAAGCATTTACCCCCACGTCCGGTCTCTTTGTTTTTTCCTATCTTTGCTTCTCCCTTCTCTTTCTCCTCTCCATGCCTGTCTTTCTCTTTTTCTCTCTTTTTTTAAAAAATTTTTTTCTTTTTTTTCTCTTTTTTCCCCTTCTTTTCTTCTTAGTTACTTTCTGATTCTGTCTCTGACTCCTTCTTTGTCTCTCCCTCAAGTGACACACACCTGTAAGGTTCTGGTGACGTGTTGAGGGAGGGGAGGCAGGTGCCTGGGCTCAGGCAGCTCCAGGAATGTCCTCTCCTTCCTGCCTGTGACTCACCTGGGCCTCGCCCAGCTCGTGGCTGCCCGCTGGGCTACAGGTGAGACCCAGGAGTTTCGGGGGCTTCCCCAGACTGAGCTTGTGCTGAGGTAGAGATGGAGAGAGAGAGAGAGCAGGAGAGACAGAGGTAAATAAAGCAAGGGAGAGACCAAGGGGCAGCAAGAAAGACAGTCACCAAGAGCGACAAACCAGGGGCCAGGGCCAGAGGGGAGAGATGGAGGTGGAAGGAGAGAGAGAGAGAGAGAGCGAGCGAGAGAGAGAGAGAGAGACAGAGACAGAGACAGAGGGAGAGAGACAGACAGAGAGAGTGAGAGAGAGAGAGACAGAGAGAGCGGGGGAGATGGGGAGAGAGATGGGGAGAGGTACAGGTGCATGGGGGGGATTTGATGCTGATAGATGGGATTAGAGAGAAGCCAGGTGCAGCGACACACGCCTGCGATCCTACCACCTGGGAGGCTGAGGCAGTAGGATCACAGGTTTGAGGACAGCCTCAGCAACTTTGTAAGACTCTCAGCAATTTAGCAATACTCTGTTGCAAACATAAAAGGGACTAGCCGGGCGTGTTGGTGCACACTTGTAATCCCAGCATTTGGGAGGCTGAGATAGGATCTCGGTTTGTGGACAGTTTCAGCTATTTAGTGAGGCCCTTTGCAACTCAGTGAAACCCTGTTTCAAAATAAAGAATAGTAATATAGGGCCGAGGGTGTTGCTTGGAGGTAGAATGCCCCTCCGTTCCATCCCCAGTACCACAAAAATAAAGTAAAATAAAATAAAAATAAAAATAATTAAAGGGGCCTGTGGATGTAGCTTGGAGGTAGAATGCTTCTGGGTTCAGTCCCCAGTACCAAACAAACAAATAAATAAACAAACAAAAACACCCAGTGGTCTTCAGAGAGAAGGAGGAGGAGGAGGAGGGAGAGGAGGAGGAGGAGGGAGGTGTGTGAGTGTATTTCCTGAGTATGTGTATTCAGTGGAAAAAGGAAGAAGAAACACTTTATGTAACTCAAGTTACATTATTGTCAAGAGGAATCTAGAGGCAGAACCGTATGTAGAAAATGCCACTGTTAGCCAAGTGTGGTTCAAACACCAGTCCTTGGGAGGTGGAGACAGGAGGACTGCAGGTTTGAGGCCAGCCTAAGCAATTTAGTGAGACCTTGTTTCAAAATTAAAAAAAAAAAAAAAAAAAAAAAGGCTTCATGGCACATTCCTATAATTCCAGTACTTGGGAGGCCGAGACAGAAGGATTACAGGTTTGAGGCCAGTCTCAGCAACTTAGTGAGACCCCATCTCAAAATAAAAAATATAAGCTGGGCGTGGTGGCGCATGCTTGTAATCCCAGCATTTGGGAGGTTGAGACAGGAGGATCATGGTTGTCCACCAGCCTCAGCTACTTAGTGAGGCCCTTTGCAGCTCAGTGAGACCCTGTTTCAAAATAAAGAATAAAAAATTGGGCTGGGGGTGTAGCTCGGAGGTAGAATGCCCCGGGTTCTATCCCCAGGACAGCAATAAATAAATAAATAAATAAATAAATAAATAAATAAATAAATAAATAAATAAATATATTTAGAGGGCTGGGGCATAGTTTGGAGGTAGAATGTCCCTGGGTTCAGCTTCCAGTATCAAAATAAATAAAAAGGACTGGGAGTGTAGCTTGAAGGTAGAACTGCTCCTGGATTCAATCCCAGTACCAAAAAAGAAAGAAAGAAAGAAAGAAAGAAAGAAAGAAAGAAAGAGAGAAAGAAGAGGGAAAAAAAAAGTAAGAAACGTCACTGTGCACAAAAGCAGGGGTTACCTGTCTCTACTTGCACTGAATTAACTCGTCTGACCTACCCTTACTACGGTTTCAAACGAAGGGCAGGAAACATCCCTTCCCCACAAGGGCTGCCCTTCGCTCTTTACCCCACAAGCTTTTGTTTGTGCAGCGATGGCCCATTTACCCAGCCAGATTAGCAGCCTGAGACCTCTGGGCAGAATGGCTGCAAGTCACGAAGCTCTGGGAGGGGCGTCCTCCTCCCTAGAGAGAGCGGCTCTCCCTACTCCCACCTCCCCCAAACCCAGGGCTCTGGGTCTTTCTGGGAAGGAAGTGTGTGGCCTCCGCAAACTTCTTCCTGCCTCCTCACCCCTGAACACAGTCCTCCTCCCCAGGCTCTTGTCTTTCCCCCACAGGTTGGCACCTTTCCAAAGCTCTTTTTTTGTACACTTGTATCAGGGAAGCCCCACAAGCTGTGGGTGACCTTGACTTGTCCTTTCTCTTGCTTGGAATCTCTCCTGTGAGCTGAGGGGAGAGGCCACACTCAGTCTGCCCCTTACCAGCCGGATTTATTTATTTTGTGGTACTGGGGATTAAACCCAAGGGCAGTGTACCTCTGAGCTCCACCCCCAGCCATATATGTGTGTGTGTGTGTGTGTGTGTGTGTGTGTGTGTGTGTGTGTGTATAATTTTTTTTCTGTCATTTTTGTACTACTGACAATTATACTGGGGTATTTTTGCAACCCAGTCTCGCCCAGTTGCTGCATAAGGGTCTCACACCAAGTTGCTGAGTCTGGCCTGGGACCTGCGATCCTCCTCAGCATCCCAGGTACTGGGATTAGAGGCTGCACCACCAGGCCCGTCGTCGTAGCAGGCATTTTGACCCAAGTCAAAGCTTGGGGTGGGGTAGCTTCTGCAGGATTCATCAACTGCGACTGCTGGGGGACCCCTCGAGTGGTGGTCCACATCAACTTCATTCCCATAGAGCAGGTGTGAACATCAAGGTGGCCCAGCCCCAGGGAGGGGGCAGGAGGCCGAAGAGGGCATCGTCCAGCCAAGGTTGGCAATTCCCCTCTTAATGAAGCCAGGGTGTCACTGAAGGGAGCCTGGGTTTAAATCCTGGTTCTGCCAACCCTGTTTATCTTGTGGCCCCAGATCAGGGCCTTTACTGCTCGTGCCTTTTTGACTGGCCCCATAGAGAGAGATCCAGATTTGGTTGGTAAAAACTCCGCCACCTGGAGATTTTTTTTTTTTTTTTTTTTTTTTTTTTTTTAGTACTGGGGATGGAACCCAGGGGCATTCTACCTCCAAGCCACACCTCTAGCCCTACTTTTTATTCTTTATTTTGAAACAGGGTCTCACTGAGTTGCAAAGGGCCTCACTAAGTAGCTGAGGCTAGTTGTGAACCTGGATTCTCCTGTCTCAGCCTCCCAAATGCTGGGATTACAAGCCTGCGCCACCACATCCGGCTTTGGCCCCACATTGTAAGGTCCCTCCCAGGGTAAACGGTAATGACTATTCTGGGGAAGTGTCCCTTATTTGGAATGCCCGGGACCAAGCTGGGTGTGCCAGTACAAACCTGGGAGGCCGAAACAGGAGGGTCACAGGTTCCAAGCCAGACTCTGTAATTTAGTGAGGTCTTGATAATTTAGAAGACCTTATTTCAAGAGAAAAATAATTAAAAGGTCTGGAGGTTCTGCTTGGAGGAAAAATGCCTTGGGTTCAATCCCTAGTAACAAAACAAACAAAAAAAGCCAATACAATAACAACAACAAAATGAGAAATGCTTGGGACCAGAAGTGTTTCAGATTTCAAATTTTTTGAGATTTTTGGAATATATGCATAAACACAAGATATATTATGTCACATTCAGACTCAGCATGGAACCTGAGTCTGAATGCAGACTTCATTTATGTTTCATACACACACTATACAAGTGACTTGAAGGTAATTTTATATAATTTTGGGGGGTTCCTGGGAACTGAACCGGAGGGTATTAAATCTCCAAGCTACTCCCCCTTTTTCATCTTTCATTTTTTTTTACTTTGTGTGTGTGTGTGTGTGTGTGTGTGTGTGTGTGTGTGTTGCTAGGGATTGAATCCAGAAGCATTCTACTTCTGAGCTACATTCCCAGCCCTATTTTATTTTTTATTTGGAATCAGGGTCTCACTAAATTGCTGATAATCTCACTACTTTGCTGAGGCTGGCCTCAAACTTGCAGTCTTCCTGTTTCAGCTTCTAAAGTACTGGGATTACAGGTATGCGCCAGCAGCTCTTTTTTTTTTTTTAATTTTTAGACAGGGTTTCTGCTAGGTGGTTGAGAGTCTCACTGTGTTGCTTAGGCTGTCCTCAAACCTGCGATCCTCCTTTCTCAGCTTCCCGAGTACTGGGATTATAGGGACCTAGCTATATTTCGGAGGCTGGTCTCGAACCTGTGATTGTCCTGTTTCAGCCTTCTAAGTACTGGGATTACAGATGTGTGCCACTACACCTGGCTTAATTAATTAAATAATTAATTAATTTACTTTTTGGTGGTACTGGGGCCTTCTACCTCCAGCCTACACTCCCAGACCTATTTTATATTTTTTATTTGGAAACGGGGTCTCTTAAGCCAGCGGAGACTGGCTTCAAACCTGCGCGATCTTCCTGTCTCAGCCTCCCAAGCACAGGGATTACAAGCGTGTGCCACCACGCCCAGCTTAATTTTATATAATTTTCTTAGTAACTTTGTGCACAAAAACAAGGTTTTATGGCATGAAATTTCCCACCTGTGGCATTAAGTCAGGGCTTAAGAAATTTCGGATTCGGCAGC
Source organism: Muscardinus avellanarius (assembly GCF_963383645.1). Lineage (NCBI taxonomy): Eukaryota > Metazoa > Chordata > Mammalia > Rodentia > Gliridae > Muscardinus > Muscardinus avellanarius. Next base: position 55,564,511 of record NC_137796.1, read on the forward strand.
ATTTCAGATTTTGGACTTTTGGTTTTGGGATCTTAGTGGGTAGTACTATCCTAAAGGTTTAACAAATTAACATCTGGATGGAGTCAACCAATTCCTAATAATATTAATAATAATAATATCTCTGAGCTGGGCATGATGGTGCATGCTTGTAATCCCAGCATTTGGGAGGCTGAGACAGGTGGATTGTGGTTCAAGGACAGCCTCAGCTACTTAGTGAGGCCCTCCGCAACTCAGTGAGACCCTGTTTCAAAATAAAGAATAAAAAACAGGGCAGGGGGTGTAGCTCGGAGGTCGAATGCCCCTGGGTTCCATCCTCAGACCCGCATGAAAGAAAGAAAGAAAGAAAGAAAGAAAGAAAGAAAGAAAGAAAGAAAGAAAGAAAGAAAGAAAAATAGGGCTGGGGTTATAGCTCGGAGGTAGAATGCCCTTTGGTTCCATCTCCAGTACTACAAACAAACAAACAAACAAACAAACAAAACAAACATCTCTGTGTGTCCTTTGGTCTTACCAAGTAGCTTCAGGCTTCTCCTACGTGCCTCTCAGGACTCAGTTTCCCTACCTGGATGTTCTCGAGGCCCCTCCCTCCCGCCAGGTGTCCCAGTGGCCAGGCTTGGCGGGCCGCTATCTTACTGGGCTGTTTGCTCTCCCCCCTCTGAGGTTGCCACCCTGAGCAAGGCCCTTGAATAAAAGGCCAGGGCACCGGTGTCCCACTTCCTCCTCTCCTGCCTGGATCATGCTCGGCTTCCTCCCTACCCTGGCGCTCCTGGGGGCGCTGGCTGCCCCAGCAGGTGAGTGTCCTGCGGTCCTTGAGAGAGGGGGCGGCAGCCCCAGGTCACACCGGTGGTGGCAGTCAGCTCCAGTGTCTGAGCCCCAGGCCCTTCGACCCGGCCTGGTGCTCTGCAGACACAGCGCAGAGTGCTTGAGAAAGAGCATGATTCGAGAGCCAGGCTGCCCGAGCAGACCCTCGTTCTACCACTGCATAGCCGTGTGACCCTGGGCAAGCCATGTGACCTCTCTGCGCTACAGTGTGCCCATCTGTGACGTCTCAGGATACCCAGGAGCAAGTGTTATTACTCTTTGGCCTTGTCTGCCTGGCTCCTATTTGACTGTAATTATGCCATCTTTGGCCTGGTGGGGAATTAAATGGCCTGGATCCCAGCCGGGACCCTTGTGTGTCGTCTCAAATGACATCTAAGCCCCGGCCTCAGCCTCTTCATCTAGAATAGCGTGAGATGCCCGGCACGACGGGCATAATCCACCTATAACCCCAGTACTTGGGAAGCTGAGACAGGAGGATCGCGTGTTCAGAGCTAGCTTCAGCCACTTAGTGAGACCCTGTTTAAAATAAAACACAAAACAAAACAAAAAATAAAATCGGGCTAATGGTGTAGCTCAGAGGTAGAATGCCGCCGGGTTCAATCCTCAGTGCCAAGTAAGTAAATAAATGGAACAGCATCAGACAAAGTCAGCAGTGTTCAGACAGGGCTTCCTTGACCTTTCAGGTTTCTTCGAGGAGTTTCAGGAGTCTCCCTGCAGATTAGGGAGAAGGCTGGCCGGGAGAAAGGATTCCCCTCTGCCCTGCCTTGAAGGACAGCCCCACTTTTTGTTTGTTTGGGTGATTGCAACTGAACCTAGGGGCCTTCTACCTCCAGGTTACACCCACAGCCCTTTTTTTAAAAAAAAATCTTAAAATAGGGTTTCACTAATTTGCTGAGAATCTCACTGGGTTGCTGAGGCTGTCCTCGAACCTGCGATCCTCCTGTCTCAGCCTCCTAATTCTGAGATTACAGATGTGCACCACCACACCCGGCCACCCCCCTTTTGACTGCTCAGTCCTGCGTTTGCGAGAGTGACCGGAACCCAGAGCCTCCCGTGGATGTGTCTGAGGGGTGCAGCCTGGAGATTCTGCGGGTCCCACAGGCTCGCCTTGGTCACACCGTGTCGCCCACTAGACTGTGGAAATGCCCCTCGGCTCTCCCAGCTGCCCTCCCATGGCAGCCCAGGCCCAGTCTTCCTTTCCTATTCTTTCCCCTTCCTTTCTTCCTTCCTTCCCTCTCTCTTTCTTCCTTTCTTCCTTTTTGTACTGAGGACTGAACCCAGGGATGTGCTACCACTATGCTACACTCCCAGCCCTTTGTATTTTTTATTTTAAGACAGAATCTCATTAAGTTGTCCAGGCCTTGACCCTTCGATCCTCCTGTCTCAGCCTCCCAAGTAATGGGATTACAGGCATGCACCACTGCACCCAGCTCTCGGTCCTATTTATTTATTTAATTTTTGGTACTGGATATTGAACTGAGAAGTATTCTGTCTCTGAGCTACAACCTCAGCCCTATTTTTTTTCTTTTTCTTTTTTTATTTTTTAAATTTATTTTTATTTTTTTGGCGGGTCTGGGGATGGAACCCAGGGGCATTTGACCTCCAAGCTATACCCCCTGCCCTATTTTTTTTTTTTTTTGGTGGTACTGGGGTTCCTGGAAGCCCTTCTACCTCTGGGCTACACTCCCAGACCTATTTTTGCATTTTTATTTGGAAACAGGGTCTCCTAAGCCAGCGCGCGGGGCTAGCTTCGAACCTGCGCGATCCTCCTGTCTCTGCCTCCCAAGCGCGGGGATTACAAGCGTGCGCCACCACGCCCGGCACCTGCCCTATTTTTTTATTCCTTATTTTGAAACTGGTCTCACTGAGTTGCAGAGGGCCTCACTAAGTAGCTGAGGCTGTCCGCAAACCGTGATCCTCCAGGTCTCAGCCTCCCGAATGCTGGGATTACAAGCGTGAGCCACCATGCCCGGCTCAGCCCTATTTTTTAATTGTATTTTATTTCGTTGGTACTGGGCATTGAACCCAGTGGCATTCTACCTCCAAACTAAAACCCCAACATTTTTTTATTTTGGGACAAGATCTTGCTAGGTTGCTGAGGCTGTTCCTGTACCTGTGATTCTCCTGTCTCAGCCTCCCACGTAATGGAATTACAGGTGTGTGCCAACATGCCCTGTTCCCGTCCTTCTCTCTCTCGCGCGCGCTCGCGCTCTCTCTCTTCTCTCTCTTCTCTCTCTCTCTGTACTGGGGATAGAACCCAGGGGCATTCTACCTCCAAGCTATACCCCCAGCTCTATTTTTTATTCTTTATTTCTAAACAGGGTCTCACTGAGTTGCGAAGGGCCTCACTACGTAGCTGAGGCTGTCCTTGAACCGCGATCCTCCTGTCTCAGCCTCTCAAATGCTGGGATTACAAGCGTGCGCCACCACGCCTGGCATCCTGTCCTCCTCCTGGATCCTGTGTGTGTGTGTGTGTGTGTGTGTGTGTGTGTGTGTGTGTGTGTGTATTCTCTCTCCTCAGACCACAAGGCTGATCACTCCTCTCTCCCCACAGGAACCTCGAGGACGTGCCCAGCCTGCTCTGTGCTGCAGAATTGCACTGAGCTCACTTGTGCTTCAGCCCAGGACTCCTGCTCCTTCAGCCGGATGCGGCTGGGTGGGGACCGGACAGGGCGGGCAGAGCGGGTGGACATGGAAATGGGCAGGGGCTGGGGGAGAGGCAAGGAGGAGCTGCAGGGGGCCCCTGGAGGTTGCACGGGGCTGTGGCCAGGGTGTGTGTTTTTGGGGGGAGGGTTTGGCCAGTGGCCGCCCTGCATTGGCCTCTGGAAATCCTACAGCGGGCAGAGCCCGGGAAAGCTTGGGATGGGGAATCTCTAACCTGCTCTCCCTCGGCCTCTACCCCCAGAAAATGGGACCGTCCTTGAGAGTGGATCCTGCGTGCCCCCCGGGAAGTGTCCAGCAGGTGTCTACGCACTGACCTACGGGCCCAATGCCAGCCTCTGGCTCAGCACCGCCTGTTGTGAAAACTGTACCAGCCTTCCCCAAAAAGGTTTGTAGGTGGCAGCACCTGGGGTCACACACATGGCTGGGCGTCGTGGGGATCTGGCCTCAGTTCCTGCTCTGCAGCTGGCTGGCTGACTGGGGCAAGAAGAACCTCAGTTTCCTCATTTAGAAAATGGGGATGAGCCGGGCGTGGTGGCGCACGCTTGTCATCCCCGCGCTCGGGAGGCGGAGACAGGAGGATCGCGCAGGTTCGAAGCCAGCCGCGCGCGCTGGCTTAGGAGACCCTGTTTCCAAATAAAAAATGTAAAAATAGGTCTGGGAGTGTAGCCCGGAGGTAGAAGGGTTTCCAGGAACCCCAGTACCACCAAAATAAATAAATAAATGGGGATGAATATTTGTGTGTGTGTGTGTGTGTGTGTGTGTGTGTGTGTTTGTGTGTGTGTTAGTTATTGTGGATTGAACCCAGAAGCATTTTACCTCCAAGCTACAACTCCAGCCCTATTTTACCTTCTATTTTTATTTATTTTTATTAAAAAAAATTTTTTTTTGCCGTACTGGGGATGGAACCAAGGGGCATTCTACCTCTGAACTACACCTCCAGTCCTATTTTTTATTTTTTATTTTTTTGGTGGAACTGGGGATGGAACCTTTCCACCTCCGGGCTACACTCCCAGACCTATTTTATATTTTATTTGGAAACAGGGCCTCTTAAGCCAGCGAGGCTGGCTTCGAACCTGCACGATCCTCCTGTCTCTACCTCCCAAGCGCAGGGATTACAAGCATGCACCACCATGCCTGGCTCTATTTTTTAAAAATTCTTTATTTTGAAACAGGGTCTCGCTGAGTTGCAAAGGGCTTCACTAGGTAGCTGAGGCTGTCTGTGAACCGCAATCCTCCTGTCTCAGCCTCCCAAATGCTGGGATTACAAGCATGGGCCACCACGCCCAGCTTGCTTTTTACTTTTTTTTTTTTTATGGTACTGGGGATGGAACCCAGGGGCCTTCTACCTCCGGGCTACACTCCCAGACCTATTTTATATTTTTATTTGGAAACAGGGTCTCTTAAACCAGCGAGGCTGGCTCCGAACCTGTGCAATCTTCCTGTCTCAGCCTCCCAAGCGCGGGGATTACAAGCGTTCGCCACCACGCCCGGCTACTTTTTACTTTTGAAACAGGGTCTTGCTAAGTTGCTGAGGGTCTCATGAAATTGCTGAGGCTGGCCGGGCGTGGTGGCGCACGCTTGTAATCCCCGCGCTTGGGAGGCTGAGACAGGAGGATCGCGCAGGTTCGAAGCCAGCCACGTGTGCTGGCTTAGGAGACCCTGTTTCCAAATAAAAAAAATGTAAAAATAGGTCTGGGAGTGTAGCCCGGAGGTAGAAGGGCTTCCAGGAACCCCAGTATCACAAAAAACAAAACAAAACAAAACAAAAAAAAATAAATTGCTGAGGCTGGCCTCGAACCGGCAATCCTCCTATCTCAACCTCTCAGATTCTGGGATAGTGGCTATGCGCCACTGTGCTTAGCATGAATATGCTCTGTAAAGGTATACCCATGCTTGGTACACAGTATGCACTCTGTATTATATGGTTGAGCTTATTGAATTGCTGAAGAGTTGGAGAGAAGCCCAGAACTCTTTTTGTTTTATTTTGTTTTATTTTGTTTTATTTAGATCCTCTTCTTCAGGCTCTTCCAAAGGCTGGTCTACTCGAACAAGAATGTTACAGGGGGAGGAGAAGCGACATATTGGTCTAGGATTAATATAAAGTTATTATTTTTTTGTGGGTCTGGGTATGGAACCCAAGGGCATTCGACCTCCGAGTTACACCCCTATCCCTATTTTTTATTCTTTATTTTGAAACAGGGTCTCACTGAGTTGCAGAGGGCCTCACTAAGTAGCTGAGGCTGTCCGCGAACCGCGATCCTCCAGGTCTCAGCCTCTCGAATGCTGGGATGACGAGCATGCGCCACCACGCCCGGCTAATATAAAGTTATTAATGTGAACCACTGTGCTGCTGCGCTCCTGCAAATTTAATACTTGGGAAGCTGAGGTGGAAGGATTGTGGATTCGGGGCCAACCGCAGCAATTTAGCAAGGCCTTTTTTCAAAATAAAAAATAAAAAGGGCAGCCGGGCGTGGTGGCGCACGCTTGTAATCCCGGCGCTCGGGAGGCAGAGACAGGAGGATTGCGCAGGTTCGAAGCCAGCCGCGCGCGTTGGCTTAGGAGACCCTGTTTCCAAATTTAAAAAAATGTAAAAATAGGTCTGGCAGTGGAGCCCGGAGGTAGAAGGGCTTCCAGGAACCCCAGTACCACAAAAAAAAAAAAAAAAAAAAAAAAAGAAAAGAAAAGAAAAGAAAAGAAATAAAAAGGGCTGAGTGTGGAGCTCAGAGGTAGAATACCCCTAGGTTCAATCCTGAGTACTACCTACACAGAAAGGTCACTAATACGATAGGTTACATTTCTTTTCACACTAGGTCTTTGAAATCTACTCAAAGATTATACACCTGTTGCACATCTTGGTGGGAATCAGCTACGTTTCAAGTGCACAAGGCACCTGTAGCCAGTGACCACGGATCAGATAGTAGAACACCACTATAGTAGTTTTTTAATTGACTTTTTAAATCTTTTTTTGAATTCCTTCCTTCCTTCCCTTCCTTTCTTTCTTCCTTCCTTCCCTTCTCTTTCTTTCTTTCTTTCTTTCTTCCTTTCTTTCTTCTTTTATGGTAATAGGGATGAAACCCAGGAGCATTCTACTTGTGAGCCATACCCCCAGCCCTATTTTTTTATTCTTTATTTTTTTTATTTTTTTATTTTTTTATTTTTGGTGGTACTAGGGGTGGAACCCAGAGGCTTTCTACCTCCGGGCTACACTCCCAGACCTATTTTATATTTTATTTGGAAACAGGGTCTCACTAAGTAGCCGAGGCTGGCTTCGAACCTGTGCGATCCTCCTGTCTCAGCCTCCCAAGTGCAGGGATTACAAGCGTGTGCCACCACGCCTGGCTTATTCTTTATTTTGAAATAGGGTCCCACTGAGTTGCAAAGGGCCTCACTAAGTAGCTGAGGCTGTCTGCAAACCATGATCCTCCTTATAATCCCAGCCTCCCAAATGCTGGGATTCCAAGTGTGCGCCACCACGCCTGGCTTGAATGTTTCTTTTTGTGTGTGTCTGTTTAATACTGATTGAACCCGGAGACATTCTGCCTCTGAGCTATATGCACAGCCTTATTTTTTGAATTTTACTCTGAAACAAGGTCTTACTAAACTGCCTAGGGTCTCACTATAAATTGCTGAGGCTGGCCTTGAACTTGTGATTCTCCTGTCTCAGCCTCCCAAATACTAGAATTACAGGTGTGCACCACCATGCCTAGCTTTGAATCTACGAATGTTTCAATAAGACCTCCTACCAAGATGAGTCATTAGCCAGGTGTGTTCTTGTAATTCCTTTACTTGGGAGGCTGAGGTAGGAGGATTGTAGGTTTGAGACCAGCTTCAGCACTTACTGAAACCCCTTAGAATATTAGTGAGAACCTGTTTCAAAATAAAACATAAAACAGGCTGGGGGTGTCACTTTTAGGTAGAACACCCCTGGGTTTAATTCCCAGAAACACACACACACACACACACACACACACACACACACACACACACCCCACAGATGATTCATGGCTGATTTGTGACTCAGAAAGGAAAATATAAAGGGCTTCCTCTTAAATATTTCAGATCTCCAAGAAAGCTCTCAAAATTAATCAGAGGGTGGCAAACCTGGAAGGCAGAGTCCTGTCTTTTGTAGAATACCACAACACCTTCAGCCTGAAATAACAGGATCACTTTGTAGTATCTTTTGCAATACGAGGTCTCTGAGGAAGGGCTTTCTTTTTTTTTGGTGGTACTAGGGGTGGAACCCAGGGGCTTTCTACCTCCGGGCCATACTCCCAGACCTGTTTTCTATTTTATTTGGAAACAGGGTCTCACTAAGTTGCTGAGAGCCTCACTAAGTAGCTGAGGCTGGCTTCGAAACTGCGCGATCCTCCTGTCTCAGCCTCCCAAGCGCGGGGATTACAAGCGTGCGCCACCACGCCCGGCTGTGAGGAAGGGCTTTCATCATCTGTTGTGGCCATGGCTGCGTCCTGGTACACAGCTGGCACTCAAGAAGTGGATGTGAAACGAATTTTCAGATCCAATCTGAGTTTTTCTTTTATTTTATTTTATTTGTTTATTTAATTAATTTTTTTTTTTTTTGGTACTAGGGATGGAACCCAGGGGTGTTCTACCTCTGATCTCCACCCTCGGCCCTTTTTATTATTTATTTATTTATTTATTTATTTATTTATTTTTGTGGTTCCGGGGATTAAACCCAGGAGCATTCTCCCTCCAAATTACACCACCAGCCCTATTTTTTTTTTTTTTTTTAATTTGGAAACAAGGTCTCACTAAGTTGTAGAGGGCCTAAGTGGCTGAGGCTAGCCTTGAGCCTGTGGTCCTCCTATCTCAGCCTCCCAAATACTGGGATTATAAGCATGCACCACCAACACCTGTTTGTGTTTTTTTAAACAAGGTATCACTAGGTTGCTGAGAGCCTGGCTAAATTTCTGAGGCTGGCCTCAAACCTGTGTGTGATTCTCCTGTCTCAGCCTACCAAGTGCTGGGATTACAGGCTTGTACCACCATACCTGGCTTTTTAAAATTTTGAAACAGGGTCCTGGCAAGTTACTGAGGGCCTCACTAAGTCACTGAGGCTGGCCTTGAACCTGCAATCCTCCTGTCCTGTCTCAGCCTCCCAAATACTGGGTGTAGAGGCATGGGCCACAGTGTTGGCTTGCAGGTTTCTTTAGGACAGACACGCAAGGGTGGGCCTCTCTGTTTGTGGCTCCTCCAGAGTTGTCAGTGGTAGAAGGAGGCAGCTGAGAGGATTGGTTGTACTTTGGAAGAAAGTGATCTGGATTGTTCTGGAGGCGGTGAGGGAGGGAGGACAGGAAACGGGAGGCTGGAGGGGAGGCAGGACTGGGACAAGGCCCCTCAGCTCCCTGCTGGCTCTGACCGCACCCACTCCCTCCAGAGGCAGCGCCCAACGCGGTGGAGTGTCCCTACTGTGCTGGGAATGGGTCGGCCCCCTGCGACGCCCTTTCTGTTATGAACTGCACCGGGAAACAGACTGTGTGTGTCACCCTCAACGGGACATGGAGCAGAGGTAAGTAAGCTCCCTGCCCCAGGAGGCCATCTGCATGCCCACCTTGCCACCCTGCACAGAGAGCCCTGAGGTTCATTTGTGTCTTCTGCTTATCTCTTGCTGTGTGTGTGTATGTGTGTGTGTGTGTGTGTGTGTGTGTGTGTGTGTGTGTGTGTACTGGGGGTGGAACCCAGAGGCTTTTCTACTTCCAGGCTATACTCCCAGACCTATTTTATATTTTATTTGGAAACAGGGTTTCACTAAGTTGCTGAGAGCCTCACTAAGTAGCTGAGGCTCACTTTGAACCTGCGTGATCCTCCTGTCTCTGCCTCCCAAGCACGGGGATTACAAGTGTGCGCCACCACGCCCGGCTATCTCTTGCTTTTTAACAAATCAACTACAGATTTTGTGGTTCATATGAAAATCCATTTAAAAAATTTTTATTATCTCCTTTTTCTTTTCTTCTCTCTCTCTTCTTCTTTCTTTCTTTCTTTCTTTCTTTCTTTCTTTCTTTCTTTCTTTCTTTCTTTCTTTCTCTTTTTTGTGGAACTAGAGATTGAACCCAGAGGCATTCTATCTCTGAATTATATCCTTAGTCTTTTTAAATTAATTAATTAATTAATTAATATTTTGTGGTACTGGGGATTGAACCCAAGGATATTCTACCTGCAAGCTATACCCCAAGCCCTATTTTTAATCTTTTATTTTGAAACGGGTTCACTAAGTTGCGGAGAGCCTTACTAAGGAGCTGAGGTTGGCTGTGAACCTGTGATACTCCTGTCTCAGCCTCCCAAGTACTGGGATTACAAGCGTGCACCATCACACCCAGCTTGCTTATTTGTTTGTTTGTTTATTTGTTTACTTACTTACTTACTTACTTATTGTCATACTGGGGATGAAACCCAGGGCATTCTACATCTGAGCTACAACCCCAGCCCTATTTTTTATTCTTTTTTATTTTGAAACAGGGTCTCACTGAGTTGCAAAGGGCCTCACTAAGTAGTTGAGTCTGGCCACGAACCTTATTCCTCCTGTCTCAGCCTCCCACATGCTGGGATTACAAGCACGCACCATCATACCTGACTCGGCTTATTTATTTATTTATTTATTTATTTATTTATTATTTTTTGGTACTGGGATGGAACCAAGAGATTTTCTACCTCTGAGCTATACCCCCATCCTATTTTTTATTCTTTATTTTGAAACAGGGTCTCACTGAGTTGTAAAGGGCCTCACTAAGTAGCTGAGGCTGTCCACAAACCACAATCCTCCTGTCTCAGCCTCCTACATACTGGGATTACAAGCGTGCGCCACCATGCCCTGCTCGGCTTATTTAATTTTGAAATAGGGTCTCACTACATTTCCAAGGTTGGTCTTGACGCTGCAATATCCTCTTGTCTCATTCTCCCAAGAACCAGGATAACAGGCATGTGCTAGCATGCCAGCTCTTTTTTTTTTTTTTTTTTTTTTTTTTGTGGTACTGGAGTTCCTGGAAGCCCTTCTACCTCTGGGCTATGCTCCCAGACCTATTTTTATACTTTTTTATTTGGAAACAGGGTCTCTTAAGCCAGCACGGCTGGCTTCAAACCTGTGCGATCCTCCTGTCTCTGCCTCCCAAGCGCAGGGATTACAAGTGTGAGCTACCACGCCCGGCTTGCCCAGCTCTTTTTTTATCATCTCTCCTGGGTTCTGTGGGTTGGGATTCAGGAAGAGCTCAGCTGGACAGTTGTGGGCCTCTCGTGTATCTGCAGTCAGAGGGTGGCTGAAGCTGGAACTTCAGAGCTGAGAGTGGCCAGAAGCTGGTGAGCAGCCCTCATACAGAGTCTCCAGGCCTTTCCACAAGGTCTGTCCACACTGGTTAGGTATGGCTTCCTCACATCAAGGTAGCTGAAGACTTCATCCAGCCAATGAGGTGGCAGCTGCCTGGACCTTCATGAGCTAGCCTTAGAAGTCACGTCATGTTACTCCTACCAAGCTTTATTGATTGAAATAGACACAGAAGCCAATCTAGTTTCATGGTTGGGGGGCATAAGCACAGATGCCACTTGTTTTATATTTTATTTTATTTATTTTATTTTTGGTATTGGGGACTGTAGCTAAAGGCATTCTACCTCCAAGCTGTGTCCCCAGTCCAATTTTTTTTTTCCCTTTTCGGTACTGGGGATGGAACCCAGGGGCATTCTACCTCTGAGCTATACCCCCAGCCCTGATTTTTATTCTTTATTTTGAAACAGGGTCTCACTGAGTTGCAAAGGGCCTCACTAAGTAGTAGCTGACGCTGGCTGTGAACAGTGATTCTCCTGTCTCAGCCTCCCAAATGCTGGGATTACAAGCGTGCGCTACCACGCCCAGCTCCAATTTTTTATTTCTTATTTGGACACAGGGTCTCACTAGGTTTCTGAGAGCCTCCTAACATTGCTGAGGCTGGTTTGAACTTGCAATCCTCCTGTCTCAGCTTCCCAAGTACTGGAATTACAAGGGTGTGTGTGTGTGTCACCATGCCTGGCTCAGATGCCACTTGTTAATATACCAGTTAATTTAAAGATACAGTTTAAAATGATCCCTGTAAACTGGTCTTGATGGTGGGCACCTGCTCTCATGATGGGCTATTCCCACTAGCCAACCCCATTCCCCCAGCATGCCACTGCTTACAAATGAACTAGACCTTAGACAAAAACATTTTTTCCCATGTAGTTTAGAGCTTTCAGGATTAGGGAAATTTCCAAATGTCTCTAAACAAAACAAAAATGTGAGCAGAAATCAGAATGAGAGCAGTGAGCCATCACGCAAGAGACAGTGGCCCTGGGAATGAATTCCGGTAATGACCTACTCTGGGCAAACAGCAGGCGGTGGGGTGATGACCCTTAGATTCCCGCAGAAGCCAAGGCCCTTGGAAAGAGGCTGAACATCCCAGGCCAGTAGTACCACCTGGCTCTGGAGAGAGGCAAAAGCAAATCTTCTCAGGAAAAAGCCCCCAGGATTCCCACAGATGAATATCAATCAAACATGAGTGGACCATCAGAGCTCGTGAAGCACACAAGGAAAGAAGCCACCATGAGGGACAGCAGAAAGGAACAGACCATAGATGTAGAACCATGAGGAGCTCAGCTATTAAAATGATCAGCTGCAGAACATAATGTACCTTTATGTGATCCTTATGAAGGAATAAAGTTAGAATCGTCAAAATGAGCAGGCAACAAGAGCTTGTCAAAAATGGCAAGGTAGATTTGGAAATGAGTCACACAGAACAGTGGCTCATACAGAGCCAGGCGTGGTGGTGCACAACTATAATCCCAGCACTTGGGAGGCTGGGACAGGAGGGTCATGAGTTTGAAGCCAGCCTCAGCAAATCAGTGAGGTTCACATCCACTTAGCAAGACTGTGTTTCCAGATTAAAAAAAAAAATAAAACAGGCTGGGGGTGTAGCCCGGGAGTAGAATGCCCCTGGGTTCAATCTGTAGCACCACACACACACACACACACACACAAAATAATAATAATAATAATAATAATAATAATGATAATAATAATAAATAAATAAAGCCAGGTGTGGTGGTACACGCTTGTAATCCCAGCATTTAGGAAGCTGAGACAGGAGGATTGCGGTTCCTAGACAGCCTCAGCTACTTAGTGAGGCCCTTTGCAACTCAGCGAGACCCTGTTTCCAAATAAAGAATAAAAAATAGGGCTGGGGGCATAGCTCAGAGGTAGAATGCCCCTGGGTTCCATCCCCAGTACCACAAAAAAATGGGTAAGTAAATAAATAAATACTACTACTGAGAAGCTGCCAAGACACAAGAACTTTCAGATAGACAATGACAAATGGGGAGGTGGGAGGTAATGGCTCTGAGTCTCTACCCGCAGCCTCCCCATCTTCCTGCAGGGGGTCCCCAAATCCTGAGGGGCTGTGCAACACCAGAGGTCTGCCGTCTGCGAGTGAATGACACCCTGGGTCCGCAGGAGTTTGGATTTCATCTCACCACCAAGCCTGATTGCAGCTCTCCGGATTCTCCCACACAGCCAGGTACTTTGAAAGAGGCCTGCCTGAAGCCCCACCCTCTCTGCCATCCCAGGATCCCATAGGCTCCTTCCAACCTCCCGCTGTTCCCAGCGTATCCTGTCCCCACCATAATGCTGTCAAGGAGTACAATTAACAACACACACACACACACACACACACACACACACACACACACACCACTCGATACACTCAGAAGCAGAAAATTCCATTAGCACAGGCCCACAAACAACTGCATTTGTATCTCAGCGCCCAGCACACATCTACAGAGGTGCACGAACTTCAAACTTGAACATTCTGCTGGGTGCGGTGGCGCACGCTTGTAATCCCAGTACTTGGGAGACTGAGACAGGAGGATTGCAGGTTTGTGGCCAACCTCAGCTATTTAGTAAGGCCCTCTGCAACCTTAGTAAGACCCTGTTTCAAAATAAAGAATACAAAACAGGGCTGGGGGTGTAGTTCAGAGGTAGAATGCCCCTGGGTTCAATCTCCAGTTCTAAAAAAGAAAAAAGAAAAAAGAAAAAAAACAACCAAGCAAACAAACAATAACAACAACAAAAAACCTGGAACATTCTGTGATGTAAGATCCAGACTCAGTTAAAGAAACGAGTCTGATGGTCTTTTCTTTCTCCACTTCCTTGCTTGTGAAAGAAGACAGATTTGTCAATAGTCTTTTTTTTTTTTTTTGGATTACCAAAGAACATTCACAATACTTTTTGTCTTCCAGAAAGGAGAGATGCTAACTGAAATGGTATTTACTGGGGTAACAGGTTTTTTTTTGTTTGTTTTGGTGGTACTGGGGGTGGAACCCAGGGGCTTTTCTACCTCCGGGCTATACTCCCAGACCTTTTTAATATTTTATTTGGAAACAGGGTCTCACTGAGTTGCTGAGAGCCTCACTCAGTAGCTGAGGCTGGCTTCCAACCTGCGCGATCCTCCTGTCTCAGCCTCCCAAGCGCGGGGATTACAGGCGTGCGCCACCACGCCCGGCAAGGGGTAACAGATTTTTAAACATGGATAGAATTACAGATGTTTTAGAGGTGAGAAAGGCAATTTCTTTTTCCTGGACAGAGCAGCATTCTCTCAGTTCCGGGGACAGAGAAGATGCCACGATTAGAAACTGCATAGCCAGGACCACTCTGCAGTGCAGAAGATGATCTGCTTGCTGATTCTGTACGCAAAGCAGGAGCGCTCCCACCTCGGCGCCCTCAAATTCCCAGCTGCCAACAGTTTTACTTTCCAAAACTAAGCAGTGGATTGAGTTAATTATCACAATGAAGAAAAAAAGAGAAAACTTGGAATCTTGAAACTTACACTATAGAAAGGAAAAGGGCAAAATAAGATGATTGCCAAAAACAAGAACAGGAGACAGAATTTTTGCATATACAATCTCTGTGAATACAGACACGTAACATCTGTGCAAGAATACGTTGGTTGTCAGATCTATACTCAGGGAATGGGGGAAGTCAGGCACGCGCACACACACACACACACACAATGTATGGGCATACTCAAACACATTAGTGACATCCATAAATGTTCACAGCTGTATGCCAGCATATCAAAGTACCTCACACCTTGCTGGAAACACAGACACACTCAGCCACAGAAACACACAGACCCTCAAAACCAGCCTGGCCGGGCGTGGTGGCGCACGCTTGTAATCCCCGCGCTTGGGAGGCAGAGACAGGAGGATCGCGCAGGTTCGAAGCCAGCCACGCGCGCTGGCTTAGGAGACCCTGTTTCCAAATAAAAAAAAAACGTAAAAATAGGTCTGGGAGTGTAGCCTGGAGGTAGAAGGGCTTCCAGGAACCCTAGTACCACAAAAAAAAAAAAAAAAAAAAAAAAAAACCAGCCTGGAACACATATACATAAACACATCTCAGGTGTGGTGGCACATGTGTGTAATCCCAGTGCTTGAGAGTCAGAGACAGGAGGGTTGTGGTTTGAGGACAGCCTCAGCAAGTAGTGAGACTCCCATTAACCTAGCAAGACACCGTTTCAAAATAAAAATAACCCAGCATTTGGAAGGCTGAGACCAGAGGATCGCGGTTTGTGGACAACCTCAGCTGCTTAGGCCTTCTGCAACTTAGTGAGACCCTGTTTCAAAAATAAAGAATAAGCCGGGCATGGTGGTGCACACTTGTAATCCCTGCGCTTGGGAGGCAGAGACAGGAGGATCAAGCAGGTTCAAAGCCTGTTTCCAAATAAAAATATAAAAAAAATAGGTGTCTGAGAGTGTAGCCCGGAGGTAGAAGGGATTCCAGGAACCCCAGTACCACCAATAAATAAATAAATAAATAAATAAATAAATAAATAAATATAGGGCTGGGGATGTAGCTTGGAGGTAGAATGTTCCTGGATTCTATCCTCAGTACTGCAAATAAATAAATAAAAATAAAATAGGGCTGGGGGTGTAGATCAGAAGTAGAATGTTCCTGGGTTCAACCCCCAGCTGTGTACACACACACACACACAATAATAATAATAATAATAATAATAATAACAATAATCACATACATCCATTCATAGTCCTATGCATGTAGATTCCTCATCATGAAGGGACCCACAGAGGTACAACACAAACATCCCCACCCTCCCGCAGTTCCAGAAATACACAGACAATTCAACACAGGCCTATGTAGCCAGATGTGCACACATCAATACAGCCCTGCATACCCGCCACATGAACAGTCATCACACAAGTACTCACAGGAAACCACTTTTGCACACTCAAGGGCATGTGCTGATGTGCCCAGAAACTAAGGGCACACACACATACAAAGGGTTGTCTTTCTGTCTCTCTCCCTCTCTCCCCAGATCCCAGTGCGATTGTGGCCCACACCAAGGCAAAGGCCACCATCTGTTTCACCTGCTCAGACCTCTACCATTGCAACCCTCTCCCCTGTCCTCAGGACAGGAACTACTGCCTTCAGACGACGGGCATCATAGGTGGGTGCCCCAGGGACAGAAGCAGGCCTTGAGGAATGGTGAGACTTCTTGCCCTCTCGTGTACGTGGCCTCCACTTTTTCTGGTCATGCAGGACAAAGGCTTGGGCGACGGACGGTACAAATTTCAAATCTCATGCCACATTTATGTGTGTGTGTGTGTGTGTGTGTGTGTGTGTGTGTGTGTGTGTGTGTGTTACTGGGATTGAACCCAGGGGTGGTCTACCTCTGGGCTACACCTCCAGTCCTATATTTTTATTGTTTGTTTGTCTGTTTATTTATTTATACTGGGGATTGAACCTAGAGGCACTGAAACAAAGGCATTCTAACTCTGAGCTACACACCCAGCCCTGTTTTATTTTTATTTTGAAACAGTGTCTCCCTAGATTGATGAGAGTCTCACTATTTGCTGCTTCTGTCCTCAAACCAGCAACCCTCCTGTCTCAGACTCCATGCCTGATTTTGTTTTTTATTTTGAAGCAGGGACTTCCTAAGTTGCTGAGTGTCTAGCTTAGTTGCTGAGGTTGACCTTAAACCTACCATCCTCTTGTCTCATCTTCCCAAATCCTGGTATTACAGGTGCGCACCACCATGTTTGACATCACATTTATTTTATTTATTATTATTATTATTATTATTATTATTAATCACTATCATGATTGTGATTAATAATACACATTATTGACATTGATATTGGAGACTGAGCATAAGGGTGCTTTACTACTGAGCTATATTTCCAGCCCCTTTTTATATTTTATTTTTATTTTTGGTGGTACTGGGGATGGAACCCTTCTACCTCTGAGCTACACTCCCAGACCTATTTTATATTTTATTTGGAAACAGGGTCTCAGTAAGTAGCTGAGGCTGGCTTCGAACCTGTGGGATCCTCCTGTCTCCGCCCCCCAAGTGCAGGGATTACAAACATGCGCCACCACGCCTGGCTTTATTTTTTATTTTGAGATATTATTTTGAGACTGGCCTTGAACTTGAGAGATCCTCCTGCTTCAGTGTCCCAAGTGGCTGGGATTACAGGTGTGTGCCACTGAGCTGGCCCACATTTGTTTTATTTACTGCTGAAACATAGTATTAGCTCGAAACATAATGGCTTAACCAGTCATGAAAAGATGAATACAGTAGGATTTTATTTATATGCTATACCTAGAGTAGTCAAAATCATGGAAACAAAGTAGAAAGGTAGTCGCCAGGAGCAGGGTGGGGGAAGGGAAGTTTGATGAGTATAAAGTGTCAGGACAAAATAAATAAATAAATAAATAAATAAATAAATAAATAAATAAATAAATAAATGAATGAATGAATGGCCGGGTGTGGTGGCGCACACTTGTAATCCCTGGGTTTGGGAGGCTGAGACAGGAGGATTGCGCAGGTTCAAAGCCAGCCTCAGCTACTTAGTGAGGCTCTAAGCAACTTGGTGAGACCCTGTTTCCAAATAAAATATAAAATAGGTCTGGGAGTATAGCCCGGAGGTAGAAAGCCTCTGGGTTCCACCCCCAGTACCACACACACACACACACACACACACACAGTGTCAGGACCTTTCTTTCTTTCTTTCTTTCTTTCTTTCTTTCTTTCTTTCTTTCTTTCTTTCTTTCTTTCTTCTTTCTTTTTTGGAATTGGGAATTGAAGCCAGGGAAGTTCTGCTTCTGAGCTATACCCTTAGCCCCATTTTATCATATATTTATTTATTTTGTGGTACTGAGAATTGAACCAAGGGGCATTCTATCTCTGAGCTATACCCCTAGACCAATTTTATTTCTTATTTGGAAACAGGATCTCACCAGGTTAATGAGTCTCACTACTTGCTGATGCTGTCTTTGAACCTGTGATCCTCCTGTCTCAGCCTCCCAAGTTCTAGGATTACAAGCGCCCCGCTTTTTACTTTTCATTTTGAAACAGTCTTGCTGAATTACCTCCTGCTGCCCTCCAACCAGCCTCCCAAGTACTGGGATTAAAGGCGTGTGTGTGTCTGCGCGCCCCCCCCCCCACGAGTAGGTGTGGTGGCGTAGCCTTGTAACCCCAGTGCTTGGGAGGCTGAGACAGGAGTGCTGGATTGCACGTTCAAGGCCAGCCTCAGCAATTTAGCAAGACCGGTTTTCAGAAAAATACATGAAACAAAAAACACACATGCTGACTTCCATGTGTCCGGCTGCAGAGCTGGGTGTTTCTAGGATTCCAGCGAGAATGTCTGATTGGGCCAATCAGGTGCTTATAAACAGGTTGGAGACTGCTCTAGGGCAGAGGCCACCTGTCAGTTGGAACCCTGAGGGAGAAGGGAGGCTATCAAGGGAAGGTTTTCTTTTTTTCTCTTTATACTTATTTATTTTTTGTGGTACTTGGGAATGAACCCAAGGGCATTCTATCTTCAAGATACACCTCTAGACATATTTTATTTTTATTTTTTTATTTTATTTATTTATTTATTTATTTATTTTGGTGGTACTGGAGTTTCTGGAAGCCCTTCTACCTCCGGGCTACACTCCCATACCTATTTTTACATTTTTTTTTTTACTTGGAAACAGGGTCTCCTAAGCCAGCGCGTGCGGCTGGCTTCGAACCTGCGCGATCCTCCTGTCTCTGCCTCCCAAGCACGGGGATTACAAGCGTGCGCCACCACGCCTGGCATTTTATTTTTATTTTGAAACAGATTCTCGCCAGGTTGATGAGCGTCTCACTACTTGCTGAGGCTGTCCTTGAACCTATGTTCCTCCTGTCTCAGTCTCCCAAGTACTGGGAAATACTGGTGTATGCCCTCATTCCTGGCTTATTTCTAACTTTTAATTTTTTTGTGTGTGTACTGGGGATGGAACCCAGGAACATTCTATCTCTGAGCTACATCCCAGCCCTATTTCTTATTCTTTATTTGGAAACAGGGTCTTACTGAGCTGTAGAGGGCCTCACTAAGTAGCTGAGGCTGTCTCTTGCCTCAGCCTCCCAAATGCTGGGATTACAAGCCTGCGCCACCACGCCTGGCTTTATTTTTAATTTTTGAAACAGTGTCTCACTAAGTTTCTGAGGCTGGTCTGGAACCTGCAATCCTCCTGTCTCAGCCTCCCAAGTACTGGGAGAATTACAGGTGTGCGCCCCCATGCCTGACTTCAGGAAGGTTTTCTCAAACTCATCTCATGAACTGTGACTACTTTGGGTTTCTTATCTCTGGCGCAGTGGATGCCAACAGGGTGACACCCGAGGTACAGGCGGGGCTGGGCATTCCATTAGATGGTGGTCATGGATGCCTTTGCTCACGCCCCTGCCCTCTGCCTCTTTCCAGCCTTGGGGGAAGGCAACTCTACAGCCTGGAGAAACGGTTCCTGTGTGGCCTCTAAAGACTGCAAATCGGACACCTCCATCTCTGCCTTTACCTACAGCGTCAGTTTTGGCTTCTGGGTCAACACCACCTGTTGCCAAGGCAACTGCCAGGAGCCCACCCCTCTAGGTAAGCTGCCACGGGAAGGCGGCAGATGGGTGGCCCGGGAGGTGGCTGGAGACTGGAGCAGAGCTCGTCCTCAGCTGTGGAAGGGAGGCAGGCAGGGACATCACAGCCTCCCTGAGTCGCTCTGACCACCGCCCAGTGGGAAATCCCATTAAGTCCGACCCCCGTCACAGATTCTGAGTGCATTGTGGGTCTCTGGGAGGTCCTGCGGGTCCTGTTGGCTGACCTCACGCTCCCCTCCGTAGCAGTCCAGCCAGCCTCGCATGCCTTCAACAAGTTCCTGTGTCCGACATGTCCCGTGGGCCACCAGGGATCCTGTGATTCCTCTCTTTACATGCAGTGTCCCCGTGGGGAGACTGAGTGTGTCCAGCTGGTGCTGATACCTGAAGAAGGTAACGTGGGCAGGGTGTGCGTGTGCGTGTGTGTGTTGAGCATGCTGCTTTGGGATAGAGGCAGCCTGAGCTTGGGGTCTCACTACCACCCGGTCCTGTGTGGCCTGAGACAAGCAACTCCATCTTTGTGAGCCCCCGTCTTCCTTTCTGGTAAACAAGGGGCTGGTGGACACACACTTTGCCAGCTTTGTGAGGACTAGGTGAGCTCCTGAGAGCGGGGATAGCTTAGCGGGCACAAGGGCAGGCCTCTGGGCCCGGCTGCTGGGGTCCATTCAAATCCTGGACCCTGCACTTACGAGCTGGGTGACCCTGGGGCAGCGGCTTCACCTCCCTGCGCCCTCATGTCCCCAGCTGAGAAAGGAGAGAATAATAATAGTCTCCAAGTCTTAAGACCATTGCGAAAATTAAATCAAACAACCCATTAAACTTCTAGATGAGCGCTGTCTGAAGCAAGCCACGGGTATAATTTAAAGCCGTCAAACCGGGCGTGCTGGCGCACGCTTTTAACCCCGCTATCTGGGAGGCTGAGACGGGAGGGTCGCGAGTTCGCGACCAGCCTCAGCCTCAGCCAGCCTCAGCCTCAGCCTCAGCCCGACCCGCCTGACCGCCTGTCTCCGCAGGCGGCCGGAACCTGAGCGTGCGCGGCTGCGGCTCCCGCGCCCTGTGCGGCCGGGGGGCGGCCACGTGGGGGCCCCCGGCGCTGCCCGGCCTGCGGCTGGCCCGCCCGCCCGCCTGCAGCGCCCGCCGCCGCGCCCTGCTGGAGGGCCAGTGCCGCTCGGCCGCCGCGCCCCGCCGCGCCCTGGCCGCGCTGCTGGCGCTGGCCCTGGGGGCCGCGCTGTCCTGAGGAGTCGCCGACCCGACGCCTGCTGCACGGCTCCCCGCTGCTTCCAGGGAGAAAGCGCTTCCCCCGGGCGCGGTCCGGAGCCCCCAAGGCTGCCCCTCCTCCATCCCAGCCCTGCTGAGGCCGGGCCCCTGCTGGACTAGGGCTCAGTGTCCCCCGGCAAAATGTCCACCCTCCGCCTCCAGCTGTTCTTCCTCAGGCAGCAACACCCACATTCTCCTTCAGATCAGGGTCCCCCAAAGACCAAGCCTGCTTCCTTAAGCAAAGGACTCCCCAACACCAGGACGCCCTTTGTTGCTGAGGCTGGCCTCTGTCTGGCCTGTGAGCCTCCTGTCTCAGCCTCCCAAGTATGGGATCGCAGGCCAGAGCCTGGGGCCTGGCTAGGTAGCTCCCTCAGACTAGGTCTGCGCCTCTTGCCTCCTTTTTTGGGGGTTCTGGCAAAGTCCCGGGCAGCCACGGTGGGGCTTGAGGACCCAATACACCCCTCTCCCAAGGCTTTTAGAGCCCCCTCCCCTGCTATGAGCCAAGATGGGCAGGACGCTTGGGTGGGGCGAGGAGTTCCCCTCCTATCCAGGCTCATTCTCCCAGCTGTAATCACATCTAAATAAAACGCATCCCACCATGCCAAGCGGCTTAGGTTTCCTTTTTCTCAAGGCGCAGCCTCACACGGGGCACCTAGAGCTCCACTCTCTCCTCTGAGGCCATTTTCTGCGGAAACGTCTGAGACCTGGGTGGGCGGTGTTGCAGATGCCGGGAACCAGGGTGGGCACAGGACCAAAGGTTCATTTTCAGGCAAATAAGGAACCAGAGGGTTGAGCAGAAAGATAAAAATGGGGAAACCACAGTAGGAAGAATGCCAGGCCCCATCTGCTTTCAACCCAACCTAAAGAATTGAAACCACTTATTATTTGTCTAACAATCAAATATGTACTGATTATATGCCGTGCAGCAAGCACGGCTCTAGACACCAAGGGCACCCATGAAGTTCCTTTCTCGCCTGTAATCCCTGTATCCCAGTCCTGGGGAGGCTGGAACAGGAGGATCACAGGTTCAAAGCTGGTCTCAGCCATTTAGGGAGGGCTCTCGGCAACCTAGTGAAGCCTTGTTTCCAAATAAGGAAAGCGGGGGGAGGGGGGCAGCCCATGCTTGCAATCCCAGCATTTGAAAGGCTGAGAGAGGAGGATGGAGCTTCTCTGAACAGCCTCAGCTACTGAGCGAGACCCTTTGCAACTCGGTGAAACAGCTTCAAAAAAGAGAATAAAAAATAGTGTTGGGAGGCTGAGACAGAAGGATGTGGGTTCCCAGCCAGCCTCGGCTACTTAGTGAGGCCCTTTGCAACTCAGTGAGACCCTGTTTCAAAAAATAATAAATAAATAAATAGGGCTGGGGATGTAGCCTGGAGGTAGAATGCCCCTGGGTTCCAGCCCCAGTACCATAATAAATAAATAAATAAATAAATAAATAAATAAATAAATAAAGCGGGTGAGGTAAAATGCCTCTGGGTTCAATCCCCATTACTCCCCCACCCCCCCAAAAAAAAATTCCAGCTGGGTGTGGTGGTGCAGGTCTGTAATGGCGGAGACAGGAGGATCGCAGGTTTGAGGTCAGCCTCAGCCACTTGGTGAGGCCCTTTTTCAAAATAAAATAGGACAGGGGGTGCAGCTCAGAGGCAGAGCACCCCTTGGCTCAGCTCCCCTCCCCATCTTCCCCAAATAGCCAGAGCTCTGTAGCTTTTTTTCCTCACTTTTCCCTGCCTCATGGAGGTTCTCCACGTCACCTCCTTCATAATGGTGTGGGTGGTCTTCACGGCCTGTAGAATGGGCGTCCGACATTTATGCAGCTTTTGCTCTACTGAGAATTCACGCAGCTTCCTCTATTTTCTGTCCTGTTGTGGGAACTCACGCAATTTCCCTTTTCATTCTTTCCATGATGGGAGAGTCCGCAGAAAACATCCTGATGACACTGACAGCGTATTACTGCTACGCTTTTACATGTTGTAAATAGTTTCCAATCCATTTTTTTCCTGGTACTGGGGATAGAACCCAAGGGCATTCAACCTCTGAGCTCCACCCCCAGCCCTATTTTTTATTCTTTATTTTGAAACAGGGTCTCACTGAGTTGCAAAGAACCTCACTAAGTAGCTGAGGCTGTCTGCGAACCACGATCCTCCAGTCTCGGCCCAAATGCCAGGATTACAAGTGTGTGCCACCACGCCTGGCTCTATTTTTTATACTTAATTTTAAGACAGGGTCTCGCTAAGTTGCGGAGGGCCTCACTACATAGTTGAGACTGGCTGCAAACTTTGATCTTCCTCTTTCATCCAGTCAGTTTTAAAAAGCTTGGATGACATACCCCTTTCATGTGTTTCAAGGATATTCTACAATGGGTAATGAAATTATATTGAAGGTTCCAATGAAATATGAGGTGTAGAGCCGGGCGTGGTGACGCACACTTGTAACCCCAGCATTCAGGAGGCTGAAGCGGGAGGATCGTGGTTCTCAGCGAGCCTCAGCTAATTAGTGAGGCCCTTCACAACTCAGTGAGACCCTGTTTCAAAATGAAGAATAAAGCCGGGCATGGTGGCGCACGCTTGTAATCCCCACACTTGGGAGACAGAGACAGGAGGATTGCACAGGTTTGAAGCCAGCCGCGCTGTCTTAAGAGACCCTGTTTCCAAATAAAATATAAAATAGGCCTGGGAGTATAGCTCGGAGGTAGAAGGGTCCCCAGTACCACCAAAAAAAAAAAAAAAAAAAAAAAAAAAAGAAAATAAATAATGAAGTGTAAGAGATAGTGGAGTGGTCCCCACCTCCCTGGGTGTCACCTCCACCGAGATGAATCTCCCTTTCTCCTCTGTGGACAGAGTCTGGGTAGCAGTCAATTAAGTTGCCTCATTCTAATGGCCTGAAGGATGGAGTTTCAGGAGTGGGGCCTGAGGTGAAGGGGATGTGTGCATTTAATTCACTGATGGGCGATGCTGCATTGACCTCAGCTGTTTCTTTTCGAGCTATTCTGAGTGGGAGACGCCTGTTTCTCTCTGTCAAGCAGACTGCTACCACCTGGCCTCCCCCTCTGCCTCCTCCCTGCCATAGCTCCCAGAGCTTTAGAGTAGTCAAAAACCTGAAAAACTTGAAATTGGGTGTATTAAAATATATTATTTGATTTTTTTGTGTGGTACTGGGGTTTGAACCCAGAGGCATTCTACCTCCAAGCTACACCCCCAGCCCTATTTTTTGTTCTTTATTTTGAAACAGGGTCTCATTTAATTGTGGAGGGCCTCACTAAGCAGCTGAGGATGTCCTCGAACCTGCGATCCTCCTGTCTCGGCCTTTCAAGTACTGGGATTACAAGTATGTGCCACACACACAGCTATTATTTGATGTATTTTAATTATACCAAAATAAAATGTATTATAATTCCATTTCAGTTCATGTTAATTAGAAGTTATTCAACCTCAGCTGGGCACTGTGGCACATGCCTGCAATCTCAGTATTCAGGAAGTTGAGGCAGGAGGTTTGAAGCCAGTGCATGGTAACTTAGCAAGATCCTGTTTCCAAGTGAAAAATAAAAACGAGTCGGGTGAAGGCCAGAGCTGGGGCCTCTGAGGCTGAGATCGGAGCCAGCTGAGTGGTTAGGCCGGTGTCGGGGCCAGTGAGGCCAGAACTGGGGCCTCCCATGAGGCAAGGCCGCTGCTTGAGCCAGCGAGGTCTGGATCAGTCCACCAGGTAGCCAGGCCACAACTGGGGCCGTCAAGAGTGGGATCGGTATTTGCAACGCGGCATGCACAGAGAAATATTGCAGAAAATTAAAACCAGATGCTTCCCCTAATCAGCAATAACTAGGAGGAAAGGGGTAACAGGAAGTGGTCGAGCTATAGAAAGGGCCCTATAGTGAAGCAATTAAGGTGACCAATCAGAGGATATGGAATAGGGGAGGATGGAGCCTCTTTAAAAAGCAGGAGGTACATAAACAAATGTATCAAAGTTAATTACCAAACAAGCATGGGATCGAGGGAAAGGGAGGGAATGGGATGGGGACTGGATGAGGGCTAATTAGATGATGTGTGCTTGTATATCCTCTCAAGTCTTGTATTCCAATGTGATATATGATTACAATGCACCAATAAAAATAAATTAAAAAAACGAGTCGGGTGTGGTGGTACGTGCCTGTAATCTCCATACTTGGGAGGTTGAGACAGGAGGATTGCAGGTTTGAGGCCAGATTCAGCAATTTAGTAATTTAATGAGATCCTGTTCCTTTTTTTTTTTTTTTTTTCCGGGTCTGGAGATGGAACCCAGGGGCATTCGACCTCCGAGCTACACCCCCTGCCCTATTTTTTATTCTTTATTTTGAAACCGGGTCCCACTGAGTTGCAGAGGGCCTCACTAAGTAGCTGAGGCTGTCCGCGAACCGCGATCCTCCGGCCTCTGCCTCCCGAATGCTGGGATGACAGGCGTGCGCCACCACGCCCGGCTAGATCCTGTTTCAAAACAACAACAAAAATAGATTTAAAGAGGAGCTGGCGGTGTAGCTCCGAGGTAGAAGGCCCCTGGGTCCCATCCCCAGTACCACAAAATAAATCAACAAAATTAAATAAAATAATAAAAAGATGTTGGGGGATAAATCATTGGTGGAGACCCCTGCTTCAGTCTCCAGGGCTGTAAAAATAAGAGAAAGGAAGAAAGAAATTAACATCACTATTTGGTCTAGAGAAATTGTCAGGGTGGAGATTCCTTGGCCTGAAAATGAGATAAGCCCAGGAGAAGATTTGGGAACATTCCCATGAGTTTGTCTCCATTAGAGCTGAAACACATGCTTCCTTTCCTTTTCTTTCTCTTTTTCTTTCTTCCTTTCTTTCTTTCTTTCTTTCTTTCTTTCTTTCTTTCTTTCTTCTTTTTCTTTCTTTCTTTCTCTTTTTCTTTTGGTACTGGGGATGGAACCCAGGGGCATCTATCTCTGAGCTACACCCCCAGCCCTGTTTGTTTGTTTGTTTGTTTGTTTATTGGTGGTACTGGGATTCCTGGAAACCCTTCTACCTCCAGGCTACACTCCCAGACCTGTATGTATGTGTGTGTGTGTGAGTGTGTGTGTGTGTATTTATTTTTATTATTATTATTTTTAAACAGGGTCTCTTATGCCAGCATGGCTGGCTTCAAACCTGCGCGATCCTCCTGTCTCTGCCTCACAAGCGCGGGGATTACAAGCGTGCGCCACCACGCCCGGCTTTATTCTTTATTTTTGAAACAGGGCCTCACTGAGTTGCAAAGGGCCTCACTAAGTAGCTGAGGCTGTTCGTGAACCGTGGTCCTCCTGTCTCAGCCTCCCAAATGCCAGGATTGCAAGTGTGAGCCACCACGCCCAGCTTATTTTTTTAATTTTGAAACAAGGTTGTGCTAAGTTGCTGAGGCTGGTCACAAACCTACGATCCTCCTGTCTCAGCCTGCCAAGTACTGGCATTACGGGCATGTGCCACTGTGCCCAGCTGGCAGGACCTCTTACCATGACACCTCAGGGCTCCAGGAGGAGAAAGCGGAAGCAAGTACTGCTTATGATCTAGGCTTGCGCGCCTTAGAATGTCACTCCTGCCATATCCTGCCGTTGAGCAAAGCAAACCGCAAGCGGCTGAAATTCCACAATGGGGAAGGAAATGGCTCCGCTCATTGGAGAGACAAGTGGCCTGTGCCCACAGGGGCAGGAGGGATGGTGGTAGCAGTCTACCACACATTTACAGGCAACCTGACACTGCCCCACCCTCTCCCCCTACCCTGTCTTTTTCTTTTTTTTTTTTTCTTATCACTGTTTGGCACCCTCTAATTATCTTTATTATCTATATCTTTGAAAAATCATAAGCACTATAGCCAGGGGTGGCAGTGCATGACTGTAATTCTAGTACTTGGGAGGCTGAGATGGGGGGATCGTAAGTTTGAGGCCAGCCTTGGTGATTAGCAAGACCCTCAACAATTTAACAAGACCCTATTTCCAAGTAAAAAAGAAAAAGGGCTGGGGGTATAGCTCAGAAGTAGAATGTCCCTGCCGGGCGTGGTGGCGCACGCTTGTAATC